>NW_015556059.1:4458-16520 GCF_001515605.1 Sinocyclocheilus anshuiensis | reverse complement strand
GAGAGAGAGAGTGTATAATCATCTATCTATCCATCTACACTCACCTCTGATAGCCAGCTCTGCTCACAGTCAGTGAGTGTTTGATTCAGTAAAACAGAGTGAATCACATACAGAAAACCCACAGGAGTCTGAATCTCTGCACACGACACATTGATGTTATTCATGATTCAATGCTGGAAAGAAGAAGCAAGATTTAAACCACAGAACAAATTATTGCAGTAAATTAATATTGCATGATAAATGTCATAGAGCAAATAGTCACACATTAGAACATTATTTAGAGCACACATTTAAAGAAGTGAAAATGTCAAGAGCCTCTTCTGTAATTTAGAACGTCAAAATCATTTCAAATTACCAAAGAACTGTGATGTTAAAAGTCTGGCTTTTCAACAAATAACGACTTCAGTTTCAGCCAACACGATGCTCTCAGAAGAATCGCTTACAGTTTACAGTTTAATTTAAGTTTATTGCCACATCAGCTTCACAGGCTTCACATTTCATGGCAAAGATTATACTATTAGAAAAACAATATAGTAGTACACGATACAATATGCAATACAAATACATAAATTAATAAAAATAATTGTAAAACAAAGTATCGCACATAAAATGATATAAAAGATTCTTTAAATTTACTTTTGAAAGAAACTGTAAAAGTTTTTCTGGGTCCATCTTATAGAACAAGTCTTTAAGAGTTTGTCCTGATAATAACCTTTGTCTCATGATATTAAATATTGGACAGACCAAAAGCACATGTTTCACCGTCAAGTGAGTCCCGCAATATTGACATTTTGGTGCTTCTTCACAATCAATAAATGTCCATGAGTTAAGAAGTGCTTACAAAACATAACAGTAGAGGGCTATAATACAAGTAGATGTAAGGCTGACTTACATCTAGTCAAATCTTTTACAAATTAGTATTTGTGTTACAAGAAAGCCAACTTTCCTAAATGTTTATAAACAACACATTCCTTTAAAAAAAAAAGAAAAAAAAGGAGGTTACAAATACATAAAGTTTTCTTTCGAATGCATGACTTTTTAATTGGACAACATATATATTAACTTGTAATACAACATACAAATAGACTGAATATTAATTTCCTTATCTTATAATACATCTAGTGATGATATTTTATTGTGCAAAACTACAATAGCATGAAAGGCTCCAGAGCGGACTGAATCACAGGCAAAAACAGCTGGAGAAGCGACGGGTTTGTATTATTTTAAATGCATGCATTCATTAATTGACAGAGAAACTGGCTCAATAAATGAATGCCAGAGAGCGCTTTTCCTTTGATCGGAGTGTTACACGCTGTTACCGTAACGCCTCGTATATGCGCGCAACACACAACAACGTGCTGCTAGGATGACCGTGTTTTTCAAAGCGGAGGCTGGCCTGACCGCAGTACAATATCACAGAAGACACACGAATCAGACTATCAGAGCGAGACGATATCATCAGCAAACACAAAGGCATCGCTTCTAATAACTCTTCAGAGAAGCCCGCAGTCTAATAGTCTGATCAAATCCAGCTACATCTCGAGCATTAGTCAGTCAACTCTCGGATTCATTTCACACTCTATAGACTGTTTAAACACCCAGTTTCCTCAGAGAAAAGAGTTGCTTTGACAATATAAAGCAGTTTGCATAAAAACGGCGGACGATCAAACTATATTTACATGCATATATCTCATACCTTGAGCAGATCCTCTGAGCTGAAGGAAACTCCTCGCCACACCTGACTGCGTGTGTATCGAGGCTGATGCCGCAAGTTTATATTCTCTGCATGTGTAGCAGACAGTGCTGTGTGATTGGTGGAATGAGAAACCGTACCTTCCTCTTTTCTCTCTCTTCCGAATCCACCTCGTGATCATTTCTAGTTTGACCGAACAGATTTAGAAAAAAAAGTTTCATTATATCAGTGGCTGAAGTGAAGTCTGCTTCTGTTTGTAGCACTTGCACACTGCTGTGATGAATCTTACACACTTGTAACACACTGATAGCACTTCATCCACACCACACTACAATCTCTCTCCAGGGAAGAGCTTCTTGAATGGCGTATCTGTTCTTGCACAGACGCTGCATCAGTTAGTTCACAGTCTCATGGCTTGAATGAGGGGTATTCTGACATAGGACCAGAGATCAGAAAGCTTCCACTGCAATGCTGACAAAACCCTCAGTGGGGTTAAAGAAGGGAGAGATTTGGACTGAAAATCATGGATGCTCGTGAAACCAGGTCTGGAGCAGAGAAGATAGTACAATTGGAGCTCATATAGCAGGTGTATATATATATATATATATATCTGCTGAGGTTGGGCTGAACTCTCTGTCCTCTGTCTCTCTCTCAATGTCATCCACGCTTTACCGAGGTTTGCTTGAATCTGATAAATGTGGTGCTCGTCGTCTTTGTCCACATCCTCTTCCTCTCCTCGGTGGACGATAAGAGATCAACTAATACAGTGTCTAGTTTTAGATGTTCAACTGTTTGCATTATTTCTATTAATGAAGGATGGATTGATGCATGAGTTTATTGTGTATGTTTATTGTCCTGACGAACTTGCAGCTCAAATGATTCATATTCAAACACAAGAATAAAGTTAAAACCAAAGAACACTGAGAAATTCAGAAACAGATTATTGTTATCAGATTCCCATGAAACACGGTCAGATGAATTGTGTTTAGAGGGCGGAAACACAACACAGTGAAGAGGAAATTAAACAGGAAGCCATTTAAACCACAGCTACCATTATTGCATGAGAAGTGTTCTCTAAAAATAAACATTCAGCCACATTTGGAAAAAGGTGTAATGTTGTGTGATTTAAAACTGCTGCTGCACATTTCTGGAAACTTTCACCCATTTAATCCAGCTTTTACAGTCCTACGCTTCCTCCTCAGACCTTTGGCCAAATATCTTTAGGCCACTGAGCATTTGGTTCAGAGATGGAGTTTAGTGGTTTTTTATCAACATCAAACATCAAAAGGAGCATTTAAAAAGAAAAAGGAGAAGAATCTCACAGACTTTCAATATGACCCGGATTCACCTCTTTGTTATCTTGCCATGATAAGAAGTCACATGACTGAATCTTTTGCTCAGTATCAGAGCAACATGAGCTGCTGAAGGTGAATGAATCATCACCTGTGCTGCAATGCTCTGTTTGCTCATAATGCACTGCAGGCTTTGACGTATCGTTCTTATTTAAACATCTGCATAACCTCTGTATGACACTAATGTGAACTCTGAATGTCATTTAGCAAACAGCCCTGTCATATGCAATTGCCAAGAAGCAACTTTTCTCATTTTTAAGAATTTAGCTAAATACCTACAGCAGGGGTCGGCAACCTTTTGGGCATTTTTAATGTTTCTGGTTAACCTCTGTGCAAATAAGAAGAAATGCAGAATAGGACAAACAGATCCTCAAAGACTCCACGCACCCTGGAAATCCAGTTTAATCTGCTACAATCAGATGAATGCAAAAACAGAGCTTCTTCCCTCACGCTATCAGACTATTAAACATGGACATTTACTGCACTTTATTGTGTATATTTAATTTTTTGTATTTAATTTTCTTCTTATGTTGTGCACAGTCTATAAAGAGTATGCCAGACCTACATTTCACTGCTTGTTGTATGTTAACTTGTATGTGACAAATAAAATCTTGAAATGTGGGGCTCTTTGTCCACATCCTCTTCCTCTCCTCGGTGGACTATAAGAGATCAACTAACAAACAACAACAACACAGTGAAGAGGAATTAAACAGGAAGCCATTTACACCACATTTACCATTATCGCATGAGAAGTGTTCTCTAATCATAAACGTTCAGCAACATTTTTGTGTGTATTTCTGGTTAACCTCTGTGCCAATAAGAAGAAATGCAGAATAAACTGTAAGCTGTCATGCACTCAATCTCAACAAGTTATCTTGTTCTTCTAATAATAATAATAATAAAAAAACACACAACTCCATTCCTCAAACAGGATCCTTCAGTTTACACAAGTTCAATATTTGCAGTGTTTCATTATGCATTGGTTTATAACATTTAAGTGTGTGATGGAGCATGTAAATCACATTAGCTTTCTAAGCCATCCGTGCCAATAAAGAAAACAATACATAATACTGATATTTAAACATCCCACTTCTACTTGTCTCAGAAGTAAATAATTAACGTGGCTTGAGTTGAAATATTGTATTAGCTCATTAAATGCTCATTAAATAAAAGCTTCCATGAAGATAAAGATATTGCAGCTTTGAATCGAGATGAACGAACCAATTCAAGCTAAACAACAGACACAGAGGAACACTAAGGACAAACGAGATAATTCACTAGACACACATGAGCACAAATCAAACACTATGACAACAAATGACAGAGACAAAGCAAACTGATCTGGGAACAGAGCAAAACTAACAGACTAGCAGCTCAAACCCAGAAACAGACGTGAAACCCGTTCAGTGAGAGTGAACGTGAAAAATTATGGATGTTCCTGATCATCATCTGGACACAGAGCCGTTGATTCTGAACCATTTCACTCTGAATTAATAAATCATGTAAAACAGAATGTTAAGAAATAAGCAGATCATTATTTTCATAACACATATTGTTTCAAAGCAGCTTTACCGAGATCTGAGTGTCTCAATGTTAAACACAACCGGCTTTCAGATCGAGTCTGTAGCTGCATTAATAAAACAGACAGATGCAGAAGAATAGAAATAAATAGAGTTGAGAAGCTCAGAATGAAGCAGAAATCTCCTGAGGAGCCTGAGCTTGAGTAAATGACTGTGATGATGATGAAGATGAATGAAGATCATCCTCTCGACATTCGGCTCAGATTAAGATTGATTCAGTGAATCAGATTCATCAGATCTGAGCTTCATTTGGACAACAGATTCAGGATCCCTGAGAGAAACACATTCAGATTCACAGAGTCTCAAATGAAACACAAATGTTGTTGTGATTCAGTCAAACTCAGTTCAAGTCTTATTTCTCTTGCTTTCATTCACTCACCTGTTTTCTGAATCACTGCACTGAAAGATGCTCTGAAAACATCTGACAACAGATTGAAACTGATTAGTAAGTACTATTATACACATCAAAGTATTTTCTCTTTATTGAGGGAGATTTGATAGTTTAGGCCACTGATTCCATCATTAAATATGACTTTATATCAGAAATGTTACAATTAACTGACACAATTAAAGACTCGTGACTCACCTGAAGATCCTTTTATGCAGCAAGAACCAGACCAAAACCAGAAGAACAATGAAGATCAGAGCAGAAATCCACCACAGCTGATCTAAACCAGCAACAACACAATAAAATCATCTGATGGACTGAATTAATGAACTATATCTCATGCTGTCGATCATCAGCTGAACTCACGTGATTCTGGAGTTTGAGTCGATCCGCTGATGGAGTCATTAAACGCTGAAAAACACATGCAGTATCATCATGATTGACTTGAAGCGCAAAAGATTCAATCAGAAACACAGAGTTTGATCTGAATCAGGACACACTGATGTGTTTCACTGTTAATATTACAGATCATAAACATCATACTGATAGTCTATAGTCATCATATCTGAACTGTGATGAAAGACAGAAGCATTAGAGCAGCGTTTACAGTGTTCATGATCATTTAATTACTGTATGCGTTTGCGATTAATGTCCTGATGAACTGCAGCTCTAATGATTCATAGTCAAATCAAGATGATCATCATTTCTGCGTTTAAATTGTGTGTGTATAATGGTGTAGTTTGAGGACAGAAACACACTCACCTCTGATAGCCAGCTCTGATCACAGTCTGGATTATTAGTTTGATTCAGTAAAACAGGCAGAATCACGTACAGAAACCCCACAGGAGTCTGAATCTCTGCACATGACACTGTGATGTTATACATGATTCAACTCAAATGAAGAACCTGTTTTAAATCACAGAACAAATTCCTGCGATATATTATTATTGCAAGGGTTCTCTTACAACAAATATGTCAACATTTCTGGAAAAGGTCATCTGACACAGTGAAGATGTTCAGAGGGTCATCTTCTATAACTGATCAGCCACAAATATACTTCTTAATTTCTAAAGGCGTATAGATGGAAGTAAGCATCTTAAAGAATGGAAACGGCGGGGGATTATTCGATCGCGAACCAATGAAGGTGATTTTACGATACGTAAACGTGCGATCTATTGGAATTCTATTGAGAAATTGCCAGTTTAAAATGCTACGGAGAAAGTCGAACATTATCTAAAAAGGCACATAAACTAAAAAGACTGATGAAAAGAGGAGAAAACATAATCCTGCACCAGCAATAACACTAACATATATTAAAATCTTTTTAAACTACTCATGACCACCTTTACTAGAATTTATCTTGTTTTATTGCTTATTGAGGTGAATTTTGTTTAATAGATAATCATAAGGGAATATATTTTTTCCCTATAGATTTATATTACAACTGTTGCATGTTTCTAAATGTGCAGGCTGTTGTTTTTCATAACAAATGCTATATAGATGAATAAAAGAAGTCATTATTGGCCTGGTAATGAATAATAGGCTAGCCTTATTATAACAAATGCTGTTAAGAACTATGGTTCATTTCCATAAGAGCAAGCACAAGTCAGAATCGAGAGCCATGTGTAAAATGGGTTCTAATGATGAGTGATGATAAACTGAAATCAGTAAGAGCCTGATGAACTGTTGATGAGTAAGAAATAAACAATAGCAATGTAAGAACATGTTCTGTTAGATGTTAAATCAGAACATTCTGTCAAGTAAATGTTAACTAGACTATTGTTTAATTGCAGTTATGTTATCAAACAACTTTGCATCTATGGATGGTCGCACAAAAGACCAGTTTACAAAAATAAACACATAAGCAAACAAACAAAAGAATAAACCTTCCGAGGAAGCGTGTCCCGGGACTCCACTAAACGAGCAACTCTGCAGAAAACTAAATATGAATCCAAAACAGTAGCCTACTATAAAAGAGTGTTAAAATATGCGGACACTTTTGATTCCATAGCCTACATTCCTTGAAGAATAATAATGATATTACAGTAACATCCAGTTCAATGATATTCCGCGTTATGGCTTGAGCAAACTACATTTTTATGACTGGATTCCATCCGCGTTTTCCTCAGTACATGATTACATTACTGCTGAGAAAACATGCATATGAGAGATTTCATGCTACTGTTTCGCTAACAGACGAATGACGCTAATGAAAGTCATTCACAGACTGTAAAAAATTAGACGACAAAGAATTCACTTGACGGAGCTCAAACTCAAAACACACGATGTTTGGCTTTCTTTCACCAATAACTGCGTTTACAGTGTGAACAGAAACACACAGTCTCTTATGGAAGCGTTTTATGTATCTGACTATTCAAACAAGTCGCATGAATATCTCACAGTCAATAAAAGCCAGATGATTTTATCTTTCAAATGTTTTACTATGCCCTTTAATTACCGTGATCTATTACAATTGTTTTATATTAGTTATATAATGATTGTACCATTAATCCATTAAGCGATACATTTGAGTTATTAAGCTTTTATTTCAAATGAATATAAATACAGATAATATGCGACATAAATAACCTTTAGAATCAATAGATAAAGCTTTAAACAAGACTACATAAGATCTTTTTATACTCTAATAGTATATGAGCTAACTTCAGGTCTTTCTCTTGCACGGAGGTGATTGGCTTATTCCTGAAAATACACTAATAATCAGCATATTTCACCGGAACCACAGAGCATTCAGTTAAACAAAGGCTGTCAGTTGTATCAGGATTCAGGACAGATGCATATCTCTCTTTTGATGGATGTGTACAATAATGCATAAATACAAACCTCTGTCTGCTGACCACGAGACACTTGTACCCAGGCTTTATTACCTCTATTCCTCTGCTCCGGATTCCTGCTCTCCTCTTATCTAGAATCACTATTCACTTTTATTGACAAGCTGCATATATATATAACTGCGCTAATTTCTCTGTTTGACAGAAGCTCAAAGAAATAACTTAAATAATATTGAAGTTCAAAGCAACTGGATCTGTGCTCAAAGCACACGCTGTAATGAAACACGTGGAGCTGTGAGAAGAGCTTTCGCTCCTGTTACCTGTAGCAGGTGTCATCAGAATGCACTGTGACTGGACAAAAGCGTTTACTTGTGTTCTTACATGGCAGTGAGTGAATGCAGTTTCTGTAAATGAGTAAGATTAGAGCTCGCGCGCTACTTACACTCCTGCGCCACCTTCTGGATGATTCAGTGAATGACCCAAAAAACATTTAAAAAATGGATATTATCAATCGCCATTATTACCTCTTCATTGGTCGACATTTTATTCCATAACGTTGCACAGTTTTGGTTGGGAACATTAAAATGCACAGTTTTCTTAATGTTAGTGGAACGTCATTTAAAGGTTAGTGTGATGCTCCTGAAACATTCTTGAGATCCACGTCAGGAGATATCGCACAGATCCTGGATCCGTCTCTTAGCAGAAAGTATCGCGTTTGTCTGGTAACCAAACCCTTGTCTGGTCTCAGGTTGCTCTCTGTTCTGTCTGTCTGTCTGTCTGTCTACCCAAAACAGCATCAACAAACATCTGTCAGTCTAAAAGTCTAAGAGGAAGCAGGGAAGAGAAGAAAGCAGGAGATGAATGATGATAAAATGAGCAGAGTTTATTGAATAACCTTATTGTTTCGGTCAGACTTTATCTGATCAGTGCAACCAACAGCAAAAGTTATTATGACAAAACTCCATAACAAGACATCCCATAAAACCCTGGACACATTCTCCCTCGTCTCATTCGTGAAGACAAACATTAAATGAAACAACGAAAGGTTAAACAACTTAGCAAGCAGTGCAAGAGCAAGAAGAATAAATAATTGAAGATATAATACAATAATATGAATTAATAAATGATTGATTGATTGAACAAATTAGTAAACGACTGAATGATAATGAATGAAATAATGATTAAATCAATAAATTATGAACAAAAGAAATAAAACACAAAACAGACATTTGGTCACTTTTCAAAGCTGGTTGAATTGGATCCCAAGATCATTTTCAGTGTTTTCCATCTCATGTATTTATTTCTATTACAGAAGCGGATGAAGGAGAATAAATAAGAGTTGAGAAGCTCAGCATAAACAGAAACTCCCTTCATCATCATGTCAGAGATCACAGTGACGTTCAGCTCTGAGTTTGAGTAAATAATGACCTGAGCGATTCACACTGATCATCCTCTGGACAAGGAGCCGTTTAACTGTTCAGATTCAGACTGATTCAGTGAATCAGGAGCATCAGATCGGAGCTGCATTTGGACACCAGATTCAGGATCCTTGAGAGAAACAGATTCAGATTCAGCAGATGAAGATTCACAGAGCTAAAGATTCACTTACAGCAGATGAAGATTCATTCTCATCAGATCTGTGTGAAGGTCAAATGTTCAAGTGATTCACTCCATTACATTTATTCATTTATCTGAATGACTCACTGCATTCAAAGAGCTCGTTTGATTCGTTCATTCATTCAGTGGGAATCAAACCCATGATCTTAGTGTTGTTCATCTACAGGAATCACTCACCTGTTTTCTGAATCATCCTCACGCTGACAGATGAACCGCTGTTCAGTCTGAAAACATCTGACAACAGATTGAATCTGATTATTACATTTTATCACATCCATCACAGAATCTGAGTTTATTCAGACTGAGTTCACAGATTCAGTGATCTGAAGATGAAGGGAAATATGATTCATGATGAAATATAGTGACATTCAATGACTGAAATGATTCCTTAAGATTGATAACGACTCACCTGAAGATTCTTTTACGCTTCATCAAACAGATCAAGAAGAAGATGAGAAGAACAATGATGAAAACAGCCAAAAGCCACCAGAGCTGATCTATACAAGTGATCAAAGATCAAATCAGCTGATCAACTCAAATAAACACATGAATGAACCAAAGAAATCAGCTGAAATATGAAAATGATGAAAAGAATATCAGGAAGCAAAACCAGAGACGTCACGTTCTGAATGTTTCACCTGAATGTTGGAGATCTGGAGTCACTTCATTCAGAACCTCTTTACAAACACACAAAGATCACAAATACGAGTCAATATGAGAGAAAAGAGTGAAACTGAATCAGATCTGCAGTGTTTTATTAGTGAATAATCAGACGCTTATCAGCTGAAACTCACCTGAGTCTGGAGTCACTGCAGTTTCATTCCTCACTGAAAAACAGATTCACAATCATCATGATTCACTTGAATATTCACAGAAGATTCGCTTCAACACAGAGTTTGATCTCAATCAGGACACTAGGGTGGCAGTCTGGAGTCACTGCAGTTTCATTCCTCACTGAAAAACAGATTCACAATCATCATGATTCACTTGAATATTCACAGAAGATTCGCTTCAACACAGAGTTTGATCTCAATCAGGACACTAGGGTGGCCATATTTTAGTTTTCCAAAAAGAGGACAGTGGGGGGCGGGGTTCGAGGGCGGGAGAAGGAGGCAGTGTTTCGCCTAACACAGTATACGTAGCAAGGTTTTTGTTTTTTTTAGAATAAATAAAAAGAAAACAAGTAGATAGAATAGAAAAAGAATAGGGAATGCTAGTGTTAGAGGCTCATTTTTAAATAAAAATAAAACAAGTCAATAGAACAGAAAAAGAATAGATAATGCTTGTGTTAGAAGGTCATTATTTATAATAAATAAAAAGAAAACAAGTAGAAAGAATAGAGAATGCCTGTGTTAAAGGCTCTTTTCTTTTTAAATGAAACAAGTAGTTAGAATAGAAATAGAATAGAGAGTGCAAATGTTTGAGGGTCAAGTTTAATTAATTAAAAAAACAAGCAGATTAAATTAGAATTAGCATTAGAATAAAGAGTGCTAGCGTTAGAGGGTCAAATGAAGATGAAAGAGAAGTATTTTCCGCCATTTCTTGAAAATGATTAAACTCAGCTTCATTCCACCAGGAGGGAGCAGTTCATGAAAAACTCCATGAAAGTTTTATCACAGGTTGAACTTGAATGCAATATATTTCAACACAGGCATTTCAGTCAAATGTATTGTATGCAATATTTCAAACCTTTAACCCACTTGGGAAAATAAACCCATGGCAACAGTTTAAAAGCAGCCCAATTCTGTGGGAAAAAACGCAGACTTGGCAACCCTACATCCAACAAGAGCTGCAGGAGTCAGCTTTGACTGACCACAGGTCGAGAATAAGGAGAGATGCCTGACAAGACCATGCTGGAGTATTTGCTGTTCAACAGATCCTGAGCTCATTGACAAATATCTGATCTTGTAAGATGTGCTTTTACACAGAGTGCGTGTGATCGCGAAATCGAAAGTGAAAGTAAACAGCGCAAACGCTCATTCAACAGAGATTTAAATACTCTGCATCCTGATGCGCCAAATTTATATACAATATTAGTATGTTTAAAGGAGTGGACATGAAAATCGCGGGAGCAAAACACATGTTGCGGGAGCAGGCGGCAATTGTCAGAGATTCAGTGGGAGCGGGATTAAGAAAACAGCCGAATCCCGGACATTTTGGGCAATTAAGAAATCCCGGCTGGACACATGTTTTAGGTCCAAAAAGAGGACATGTCCGAGGAAAAGACGACGTATGGTCACCCTACAGGACACACTGATATGTTTCACTGTTTCTCTCACCTCTGAATGCGGTCACACAACTGTAATGAGACTGAAATGAAGGAAAGAAGCATTAAAACAGCATTTATAGTGTTAATGAAGGGTTAAACATGAACACAGATGAATGTTGAGAGAGATTGAGTTGATTTACTCCATCAGCAGAATCACAGATGATCTCATGATTCAGATTCACACACTGAGACGTGACGAGACGATCAGAAGAGACAGAAATAACAGGATCAATCAGTGTTTGAGGAGCTGATGGATCTGCTATCAGACGATCATCCTGAACAAATAAAACACCATCAGATCATGAGTGTGTGTGTGTGTGTGTGTGTGAGTGAGTGTGTGTGAGTGTGTGTGTGTGTGAGTGAGTGTGTGT
>NW_015556059.1:995-2588 GCF_001515605.1 Sinocyclocheilus anshuiensis | reverse complement strand
TATTTAATTAGTAAACTATCAGTATACCTATAAGTTCACTTTTAGTATAGTTGCAGTACAAACTAAAAGTTTCCACGAGTTTAAAAATGAAACGTACCTAGAAAGATAAAAGCAGCAAACGAGCTCAAATATCACTTTAAAAAGCTCTTAGCTAAGCTTTAGCTGTTTCTTATTACTTTACCAGGAAGTGTTTTAGACCTCGTGGCTGTCTGAAAACAGACAAGCGCATAAAGATGGTTTCTAGAAAAACAAACGCATTCAAAACGTAAAATCAATCTCAGTATAGCTTATATATGTGAGGATTTGTACTACTAATGAATCACACAGAGGTGCAGCGAGTTTAATCTCAGCAGGAGTCGCGTGCTGCTTCTTTAACTTCACTCACTGTGCTTTCACTTTCGGTTCTACGTCATGAGGAGTGTTCGTCATCCCCTGCGGCACGTCACGCGATGCTAACACAGGCTTGTTTGAGATGCAGGCGGCTGCAGTGAGGGGAGGAGTGAAATAAGCGCTATATATATATTATACACACACATAAACACACACATGCTGCAGGGTAGCATTGTCCTCTGGTTTGATCCACGTCTCTGTCAGGGCCATGAGGTTTAGTCTTGAATGACTTGTAATAGAAGTAATAAAATCTGCTTTGTTTACAGCAGACTGGCAATTCCAGAGACCAACAGAAAAAGAAAGTAGTATATTAGTAGACATAGGCAAAGTGCGCAGGAATTCCAGAGACCAATAGAAAAAGAAAGTAGTGTATTAGTAGACATAGGCAAAGTGCGCAGGTTGTTAGGATTGCGCTGCCTACAGTGTGTGATGCATGGTTTGTGAGTGGTAGTGATAGTAGGGATCTGGAAACACATAGTAAGAATTGGTTATAATAACTGAAAACAGAAGGGGAACAAGTAGTAGGAAAGAGAATGATTTAAAAGCGATACTTATGTCCCTTGCCGGTGTCCCAGCTCGGTGGAGTCGAACGGTAGAGTCGATGGTCTTCACACGACGGCTGCCGCGACAAGCTTTTTATATTCGTCTAACAAAACTCAAAGTGAATTCAGCTGGACACACTTTCCTGTTTATCACACCAAATGGTCAAGCAAAGCGCACGACACTGACAAGGTACGAGATACAGAACGAGACCAAACGCGATTTCAATGATGACAATGTTCATTTTTGGGTGAACTATCCCTTTAAGAGCTTTAACATTTGTAAATAGTAAACACTTAATTTATATAAGACACTCATATTTATCTTTAATCAGGTTCTTTTTGAATCAACATTTTACTTCAATTAAAAATGTATTATAATTAAACATTTAAAGAGAAAGAAGCTATTAAAACTATTCTGTTAAATTATCCTTTATAGTTCTTGAATGAGTTTAACTGACTGTCCTCATTACCATGGTTAAATGGTTTTTAAAAAATAAACAGTAATAATACACTATGGAATTTGTAATTAAAAAAAAATAATTACATGTAGAAACGACAAAAAACAACTTATATAAAAGTAAAATATCCCCCAATATGTAATATAAGTAATACCAGTAACGTATAGGCTATAATAGATACATTTCTACTAAAACACCATATG
>NW_015556059.1:0-875 GCF_001515605.1 Sinocyclocheilus anshuiensis | reverse complement strand
CTCGTCATGCAGTTTACATTGTCGCTATCACTACAGAAGCTTTCATGTTCTCTGTGTCGGTCCGACTAGCGCTGTTTATCGCTTTACATCTGCTGATCCCGCCTCACACTCCTGCAGTCTTTGCTTTTTACAATCTATGCGTTCAACTTCTCACGAGTCGTTTCTGAAGGGGACATACACGATACAGCTACAAGTGTACTTGTGAGGATAGTGTGAATACACAGACCGTGCCCTTATCCTCCTTCAGAGTGTTTCTCTGGTTCAGTGAAAAAGCTGACTAAATTGACCAAAATATGCTTCTTTAAAACCAGTTATTTATTGCAATGTCTTTGAAATAGTTTACAATAAAAGCCACCAAAATACAATTCAATTTGAACGTAACTTTAAACATAATGACTGTTATTGTGAAAAAGTTGCCCATTATAAAAGAAATGAGATGATTCTGTAACAAATAACATTATTATGTTATTAGGTTGGCCCATAAGAAACATTAAAGAAGCATTCGTTGCAGAGCGTCTGACAAAATGAATGTCTTGTATTGTACAATGCACCACCGAGAGTTCCCGCGATCGTTAAATCGAAACCGAAAATAAAACGCGTGCGCACATTCAAAAGCGATTTTAATACCCCGCATTTAGAGAGCGACTCCCTGATGCGCGCAAATTAGGCTACATAACATATATAGGCTGTTATTAGTATTTAGGCTATAATATGTTTTGTAGTTGTCTATAGCTCTGCATTTTGCTTGAAAAAATTGGTCTATTTGCACTGAATATAAAGGGAGCACTTATTGTTCGCACTTAATACGACTAAGAAAGAACTGTTGTTTATTTTTTTTATTTCTATTTTCAATTTGTGAAAAGGAGTTCAGTTAG
>NW_015556058.1:254-854 GCF_001515605.1 Sinocyclocheilus anshuiensis | reverse complement strand
AGCATCGGACCAAACTCAGGGCAGCAGAGAGAAAGTGGCGCAAGTCAAAAGATCCGTCAGACCTGAGTATGTATCAGTCCTTGCTTTCATCTTTTTCTGCCCAAGTCCATACTGTCAAATCTTCATATTTCCACAACAAGATCAAAAGCGCTCCAGACACACTTGTAATCTCTTCAAAACTTTAAATTCTCTCCTCTGTTCCCCTCCACCACTTCCCACCACTTCTATAACAGCTGATAATTTCGCCACATTCTTCACAGACAAAACTAGAACAATCAGTAGTCAGTTCTCAGCTCCACACACACACGGACTCAAACCAACCGCATCTACACCTAAAACTTCCCCTTTCTCCTTCTGTCTCCTCACTGAGGCAGAAGTATCCAAACTTCTCTTCTTCAGCCATCCTACAACATGCCCACTAGACCCAATCCCCTCACACCTTCACCCAAGCAATCTCCCCTACACTTTTACCACCACTCACACACAACATCAACACATCTCTTCTCACAGGCACTTTCCCCACTGCATTCAAGCAGGCTCAGGTAACACCACTGCTCAAAAAACCTACATTAAACACTTCACTTACAGATAGCTACAGAC
>NW_015556058.1:0-136 GCF_001515605.1 Sinocyclocheilus anshuiensis | reverse complement strand
TTGTTTCTTTCACAGAACAACAAACTGGACGCTAACCAGTCAGGTTTCAGGAGTGGCCATTCAACTGAGACTGCCCTACTAGTCACTGAAGCCTTGCGGATTGCAAAATCTGATTCCAAATCATCAGTTCTTATTC
>NW_015556057.1:247-1607 GCF_001515605.1 Sinocyclocheilus anshuiensis | reverse complement strand
TTGCCCAGCCGGTCCAAGAGCTCATCCACCCGCGGCATGGGATAACCGTCAAAGGCGGAAACTTGACCACCCGCGGCATGGGATAGCCGTCAAAGGCGGAAACTTGATTGACCTTCCTGAAGTCGTTACAGAACCGGAGGGTGTTGTCCGGCTTTGGAACCATCACGATGGGGCTGGCCCACGGGCTACGGGAGGGCTCGATGATTCCTAGTTGGAGCATCTTCTTGACTTCCTCCTCTATAGCCGGCCGGCGAGCTTCCGGTATCCGGTAGGGCCGCTGCCGGACTACGACTCCTGGTGGTGTGCGGACCTCGTGTTCGATGATGGTGGTTCTACCCGGGGTCTCACTGAACACATCCTGGAACTGACTGACCAGGGCCTCGAGTTCCGCTTTCTGGGTCGCCGACAGCTGAGGTTCCACGTCCACTACTAGAGGCCCGGTATGGGCCAGCGCGGCAAGTTGCTCGGGCCGGGGAACACACTTCTTCTACTGGAGGCCCGGTATGGGCCAGCGCGGTGAGTTGCTCGGGCCGGGGAACCCACTTCTTGAGCAAGTTAACGTGGTAGATTTGCTCCGTCCGTCGGCGGCCAGGTTGCCGCACCCGGTACGTCACCGGTCCCATCCGTTCCACTACTGTGTAGGGCCCTTGCCAGGTCGCTAGGAATTTACACGCAGCTGTCGGGACCAGTACCACCACCCGATCGCGGGCCGGTCATACAGGCGTTGCTGGGCGCGCTGGGCGGTCACGAGGTGTTCTTTAACCAGAGGCATGACTCGGTCAATCCTTTCCCTCATTTCCCGCACGTGCTTGACGAGGCTACGAAGGGGGGCGGGTTGGTTCTCCCACGCTTCCTGAGCAACGTCTAGAAGGCCCCTGGGCTGTCTCCCAAACAGCAGTTCGAAGGGGGTGAAGCCTGTGGAGGCCTGTGGTACTTCCCGGACTCCAAAGAGCACGTACGGGATCATGAGGTCCCAGTCACGCCCATCTTCGGCCACCACCCGCTTCAGCATCCGTTTGAGCGTCTGGTTAAACCGCTCCACCAGGCCATCCGTCTGCGGGTGGTAGACCGACGTCCTCAACTGTTGGACCTTGAGGAGGTGACAGAGGTCCGCCATGACCCGGGACATGAAGGGGGTACCCTGGTCAGTCAGGATTTCCTTCGGGATCCCGACGCGGCTGGCCAGCAGAAACAGTTCGCGGGCAATGTTCTTGGCGTTGGCCGCTCGAAGTGGAATGGCTTCCGGGTACCGGGTGGCATAGTCCAGGATAACCAGGATGTGCTCATGTCCCCGGGCAGACTTCGGCAGCGGTCCCACCAGATCCATCCCGATCCGCTCGAAGGGCACATCGATGACGGG
>NW_015556057.1:0-219 GCF_001515605.1 Sinocyclocheilus anshuiensis | reverse complement strand
CGATCCGCTCGATGACGGGTAGTGGAATGAGCGGGCTGGGGGGAGGACGACAAGGAGACGTCTGCTGGCAGGTGGGACAGCTACGGCAGAAACGTTTCACTTCCGCCTCTAGTCCGGGCCAGTGGAAACGGTCCCGGATGCGTTGGACGGTATTTTCGGCCTCTAGGTGCCCGACCATTGGGTGGCCATGTGCCAGCTCCATGACTGTCTCTGTCTTGG
>NW_015556056.1:1746-4446 GCF_001515605.1 Sinocyclocheilus anshuiensis | reverse complement strand
CGTCACGGACGAGCCGTTCATGCTTGCCGCACTCACGCAGCCTGTTTCGTAATGCTCGTTAATACTTGCACCCGGCTCCGCAAGTCTCCACGAGCACATCTGGCAGTATGGACGAAGCTTGATGCATGCGCGTCGACTCGTGCCTGGCTCCGCGTTTAAAACAAATGTAAATTCAGTCTAACTGCTTGCTAATTTCACTTGGATGAAATGAAACATTCAGCACATTTTCCACTTGCTCTTTTAATAAATCAATGTAATACTTTAATAAATGACTTAATAAATACAGTTCTTTATTTATAAAAAATAAACAAATATTTTCTGTGAAATTCAGTAATTAAGTCAATTCTGTAAACGTAGTTATACCATTATAATCTTGCCTGCTGAAAAAAAAACAATAGAACCCCTCCCAAAACACAATAAAAAATTTTATGGATTTCAGGGTTATAATGGGAATTGTATTGGTTTTAATGTAAACTATAATGGTGTCTACTAGTATTTGATGGATTCTATTGGTGGAATGTAATCTGGCAGATGGCAACCAATAGAACAACAGTAATTCCTATTGGAATAATGCCCAAAACAAAAAGGAATTTTGTAATGGTTTAATGGAAACTATAAGACTTTCTCTGATGGTTTCTATTGTTTTTTTCAGCAGGGTAATAATACTCATACTGTGCTGCATATTATTGACAATATTGAGCTGAAGCTTGACTTTGCAAATTTAAAATCGCAAATCAAATCGCAATCGCAATATCTGTCAAAAAAATCGCAATTTGATATTTTCCCCCAAATCACACAGCCCTAACACACGCTGTTGCTTTTTTATAGAGACACTAAAACATGTGGATTTACTGTAGCGCAGGGAGGAAATGCTGTGATTTGAGACACACTATTGCTAATATTTCCAGCTATATTCCTGTTTCTTATAGCATTCATGCATTACTGGTTTGACATAAGTCTCAATGTTGTCCTAAACCTGTTGTGCTCCTCACTCTCAGACAAGCAAACGGTGTAAACTTTGAACAAGTATCATGTTGGAGCAGCTTAGTTTACATTCTTACGTATCTCTGTCTTTCTGGAATTTCTAGAAATTATAGACCACTTCCTCTAGAAACCTGACCCAGAATCAGTCATCTGTTTCCTCCATGTGAAAATATTCTGTCAAGGCTTGTTTAAAGGTCCCAAACTCCAGTATTTGACTCTTGTTTGCCTCTATAGAGATCTTCCCTCAGGCAGCAAACAGTACTTGATTCTGCCCTGTTTGTTCCTAGAAGCTTAAAGGCTTTGTCTGTGGTACTTCATTCACATCCACTTTTACAGCCTGCTTATTCATGAGAATGGTGTGATTGGTGCTTGAAAAGGGTATTTTATTCAGGCCGGTAGCCAGCTATGCTCAGGTTGAGCTGTATTCAATGACCCCCCAGGGAAACTCGGTCTGTGAATGTAGTGGACACACTATGCAAACAAGCTGAAGAATAACACTGAGTAGTTTACAGAATCACTGAACTGAAATAACCCAGATCTGTTTGTGCTGAAAGATATGTAAAGTGTTTGCACATGAAAACAACGTCTTGTGCCTGACGACTGTCGTGGTTGATGTGCCTAAATAATTTTGAAATCGGATCCATGTATCCATTTCCAAAAAGAAAACAAAGCCAAATGTGTTTCAAATTTGGCCTGTATAGCATTTGAGATGGAGAAAACTGCTGTAAGATTTAAAGTGCCCCTATTATTCCATTTTTAAAGCTGCAGTGTGTAACTTTTTTGTTTAAAAATGATCCAAAATCAATTTTTGAGCAAGTACATACTAGGGATGTGCGGGACTAAAAAATATCTCCTTACCTTAGCTCAATTCACAACGGTAAGCTTATAATAACTAGTCGACTAAACGGTACAGCTCCTACTAGTCGACACTGAAAACAATAGTCGATTACACGACAGAAAATAAAAACATGATTTTATCATTCAAATTACCATAATTTTAACATTGCATTTAAAACATTTTCAATAAGTTAAAATAAAACGTTTGAAAAATAATAAAAGTTTATCTGGGTGGAAACTACATTTTTACCTCAGACCTCACATGCGTTTTCTTCGTGTCAGTTGCGGCGAGTTGAAAAATGACCATGCGATAGACGAGAAGTTGTGGGATTATTCTGAATTAGAAGGAAACGGAAAAGTTTTGTGTAAACTGTGTAATGTCAAATTGTCTTAAAATATCTCTACTGGAGCGATGCGTAAGCATATTCAATACAGGCACGTAGGCGTTAGCTTAGAGACTGGCTACAGCCAGCAAATGTCAATCACGTCATTCACTACAACCCGCCGGTGCTGCGATCCCATCCACGCCATCTATTCCTCTAACGAAGACCCACTTCGGTGGTGGTGCGGGATGTCCAGGCGCTTTCTGAAACTCTATCGGCTTGCTTTTCGTTATCTCTGCGTGCCTGCGACTTCAGTTCCTGCCGAGCGCGTTTTTTCAAGTGCCGTAATTTTATTGTTAATCGCCTCAGGTCCCGTCTTTCACCAGACCACGTTGATAATTTCCCAGATAGCAAGCAGACGTTGATTCAACGTCGATTTTTGGTTGTAAAGGTCAGTATCGGTCGTCAATCAAATTTCGATGTTGAATCAACGGTCACTATTTGGTCGGAACATCAGAACGTTATTTCGCCGACAACAAAACATCGATTCAACGTC
>NW_015556056.1:417-654 GCF_001515605.1 Sinocyclocheilus anshuiensis | reverse complement strand
GTAGGTGACTTTGTGCCTTCAGTAGAACACAAACGAAGATTTTTAACACAAACCTTTGCAGTCTGTCAGTCTTATAATGGAGGTGAATGGGAATCACGGCTAAAACATACAATAAAACTAAAAAAAAACATACACAAACAAAACCAAATGAAACCCTGCAGCTCGTGATGATACATTGATGTGTAAAGGCACAAAATGATCGGTCTGTGCAAGAAACTGAACAGTATTTATATAGCT
>NW_015556056.1:0-157 GCF_001515605.1 Sinocyclocheilus anshuiensis | reverse complement strand
ACCATAAATGCATATTATTAAAGTCTACTGTGTTTCACAGTCAACACGTATGGCTTTTTGGCTATGCTTAAAGGAAAAGAGCAATTTTAGTTAAACAAGGCGATAATACATAGCACTCGTGGAGGTAGGAAAACAAAGTTCTTTATGAACTGCAGGA
>NW_015556055.1:3088-3240 GCF_001515605.1 Sinocyclocheilus anshuiensis | reverse complement strand
GGAGAAGTGGGCCCCCATGTGATTCAGGCAGCTATGTCGGTTTTATCAAGTTACTCCACTGGCGATATTGGGGCTCTGCAGTGGACTGATGGAGTTCTTGGTGAGGTATTAAAGTTTTGGGATAGTAGGATTTTCCCCAGTGGGGAAGAGCG
>NW_015556055.1:0-3071 GCF_001515605.1 Sinocyclocheilus anshuiensis | reverse complement strand
AGAGCGTCGGGTGCTCTCTAGGTCAGCAATAGTCTTACTCCGTCAGTGGAGTAGGCTGGTAGACCGGGAAGGTGTAGTGTACCGCCGTGTTTTTCGTTCTGATGGAGGAGAAGAGATTTTTCAAATCCTTCTCCCTTGGTCTCTGCACAGTGAAGTATTGACCCTGTTGCATCAGGAACATGGACACCAGGGCATAGAGCGCACCCTTGATCTGGTGAGGCAGCGATGCTACTGGCCAGGTATGGTGTCCGAAGTGGCCCAGTGGTGTCGAGATTGTGAGCGGTGTCAGGTTGCTAAAGATACGCAACCAGCTGCTCGTAGTCATATGGGCCATTTGTTGGCATCTCGGCCTAATGAGATTCTAGCAATAGATTTCACCGTTCTGGAGGCATCTCGGACAGGGATAGAGAATGTCTTAGTGATGACTGATATGTTCACTAAATATACATTGGCTGTCCCGACTCGAGATCAGCGTGCTGAAACCGTCGCTGGGGTACTAGTGGGGGAATGGTTTTATAAGTTGGGAGTCCCTGGTCGAATTCATTCCGACCAGGGGCGCAACTTCGAGTCCATCTTTGTGCAGCAGTTATGTAGCTTGTACAACATTCAGAATTCTCGCACTACGCCTTACCATCCGGCGGGTAATGGCCAGTGCGAGAGATTTAATCGTACGTTACATAATCTGCTGCGTACCCTCCCCCCCTCAAGGAAGAGGGATTGGTCGTCTTGTCTTCCTCAAGTGTTATTTCACTATAACACCACTCCCCATCAGGCCACCGGGGAATCCCCATATTTTCTTATGTTTGGGCAGGAGCCGCGTCTTCCGGTGGACTTTCTGCTTGGAGGCGTTCAGGACATCGCTCCGGGTGACGTGCACGAATGGGTTGTAGAACATCAAGCCAGGCTACAGGTCGCTTTTGAGGGGGCCCGTGCACGGTTAAAGCTTGCGGCAGATCGTCAAAAGACGAACCATGATCAGAATGTTTGGGATGTCCCATTGGCGGTTGGTCAGTTGGTGTATTTGAAGGAATGTGGTAGACGAGGGCGCCATAAAATTCAGGATTTGTGGAGTCCGGTAGCTTATTACGTAGTAAAGGCACCGGAGGACAACGGGGCTGTGTACTCCATTGTACCACTGGGAGAACCCGATCAGGTTAAACATGTCCATCGTTCCCTGTTAAAGGGACGAAGTCAGGAAGTGACTCTGGAGGTGGATCCTAGTGATGTGCCTTTAACTCAGTTGGGATCAGTGTATGAGGAGGAGGTAGATGAGGTGGATTGCTGGCATGTGGTTCCCAGGGAGCATCAAGAAGCAGGTGCGTCAGCCTTGGATGGTCATGTTTTGGTTAAGTCCCCCACTGCTGAGGCAGTGTTATTAGTGGCTCCAAGAAGCGAGCTTGATCCTGCAGGAATGAGAGATGGTAGTTTGGGTTCTATTTTGCCGGTGGTCGTAGATTCCCCGGAGTCAGAGAACGGCCAGGTGAGGCCAAGGCGAACTACTGCAGGACAACACTCTAATCCTCATCGTCTTCCTAGGGCCGTAGGAGGATCCGGGTCTGTTATTGGATCAGCGGCGGTTTCTAGTTCGGTTTCTGTCCTCTTTAGACCCTGGAGTTGAGTCCATCGTCGGGGCGACGATGAAAAAAAGGTGGGGTAGATTGTGGCATGATGAGCTGGAATCCCATTTGCCGGCGTTAGAGTAAATGCCGTGACGTGATTAAGTTGCACCCGCATTTAGGCTGGAGCGCACCTGTGGTGGGTTCTCGTCTGTTTGTTCGCGTGCCTTGGCCTGGTGCGGCGTGTTGTGGTGTGTTGCTGCGACTGTTTCGAGGTAAGTGGGTTGATGGTAGACTCCAGCGTGTAGGTTTCGGCATCTTCCCGTTTGTTATCAGCTGGCTGCTGTGCAGGCGTCTGTGCCCTTCAGGTGCGTGTATGACGGGTTTTGATGGATTGTGGTCGACATTTAAAATATAGCAACTGGTCAGATGGTAACTCTCTTGTATTGTTTTCAGTTCGTGATGTATGAATGACTACTGTGAACTATTAAAGGGACGTTTCTTTCTCTCTTCGTGTACCTGATCCTGCAGCTATGTGACGGTAGGAGGATCGCATTCAGTGCAGCGATGTCACCGCTGTTTTGTCCTGGGTTGTTTTGAGACTGCTGCTCGAATTATTATACTCACATACTCGTTACTTTACATGGTTTGAGTTTTTTTTGTTTGTTTCCTATTAAGATTCTTTTTTTTTTTGGTTTGTTCTTATTTCTTTTTTTTGCATAATTTTGTTTTTTTGTGTTTTTGACTGTTTGGTTATGAATCTTGACTGTTTGGTCAGGAATTGTTTGTTTAAATCCTGATTTATTTAATTTTGATTTGATTGTTGATTTGTGAATTGTGTATAATAATACATATTTGTTTATTTGTTTTCTTTTTTTTTAATTCTGATTTATTTTGCGCATTTCCTAATTGAAGTTAATTGTTTTGATTTTCTGTATGTGTATAACAAATATATTTGTTTATTTTGTTTTTTTGATTTTGTGGTCAACGACTATTTGGTTGTTTGTGTTTATTTTTATTGTTAGTTGTTTCCTTTATTGAACCGGGCCAGTAAGGGTTTTTCTACCAAGGGCCGGCTGTGGATGAATAATTGACATCCACTTGTTTGCTTATATAATTAGTAATTTTCTTTTTCTTTTGTGTGTGTGTGTATGGTGTGGAGAGTTTGTTTGTTTCTAGGAGCGGCGGCCTTATTGCGTAGGAAATTGACTGTTCCCTTCTCTTCTTTGGTGGTGGTGTTTACACCGTGTGCCGTGACTGATCACTTCACTGGGGCCCGGGTGCTGTGAGCGTGAGTGTGCAGTGCGTGTGAGGGGAACGTGTCTATCTTTTGCCCGGGCATTTCTTGAGAGAGGCCGCAGCTTCTGTTCTTTTAAACATATTTGAATGATTGGGGCTTGTCCTTTTTCGTGTGCCTCAGATTTTATTTTGATGAATCATAATAAACTTTTGTATTTTTTTATTAAATAACTGTGTCTCCATTCTCCTTGTCTTTAGTAGGGAACCTGTGCGCTG
>NW_015556054.1:0-772 GCF_001515605.1 Sinocyclocheilus anshuiensis | reverse complement strand
AAGAGTCCTTCATGCCAGATTGAATCAAAAGCTTTTTCAAAGTCATTAAGCAAGCAACTATGTTTTGGTGTGTTTTGGTGTACATACTTTGTGGAGGGTATAAATGTGGTCAGATGTTCTGTGTTTGGGCAGAAATCCAATTTGAATTTTTCCAAGATTTTGTGGGTTTTGAGAAAGTTTTGTAATCTTGTGTTAATAATCGAACAGAATATCTTCCCCAGGTTGCTATTGACACATATGCCTCTGTAATTGCTTGGATCAAACTTGTCTCCTTGTTTAAAGATGGGTGTAATTAGGCCTTTATTCCAGGTGTCTGGAAAATATCCTACACTCAAAACAATGTTGAATAATTTGGTTATTGCAGTTTTGAATTTATCATTTGTGTGTTGATCATTTCGTTTGATATGCCGTCGATGCCACATGCTTTGTTGGGTTTTAGTGCATGTAGTCTGTCTGTTAGCTCATTTACTGTGACTGGGAAATCCAGGGGATTCTGATTGTCTTTAATTTTTTCTTTCAGGATTTCTAATTTGGTTTTTATTTCATTTCGAGCAGGATTTGTTTCAGTTGTTTTGTACAGATTTTCAAAGTGTGTCCTCCATATGTTCTCATTTTGAATGGCCAATTCTTCCTTTTGTGGTCTATAGAGAGTGTTCCAATTGTTCCAAAAGTTATTGGTATTTATTGATTCCTCCATTGTTTGAAATAATTGTTCTATATGTTCTTGCTTTTTTGCTTTTAGAGTTTGTTTGTACACTTTAAGAGCTTCATG
>NW_015556053.1:1961-2112 GCF_001515605.1 Sinocyclocheilus anshuiensis | reverse complement strand
ACTGGAGGGTTTTAATGTAGTACACTAAAAGTTTGGGAGTTTCTCCAGGTTTCTGTAGGTACCAGGAGAAACAAGACAGACACTGTCTGTGTCACGATGCGCACACACACACAAGGAACGAGGAGACGCTGGAGAATACTTTACCAAGACG
>NW_015556053.1:0-1859 GCF_001515605.1 Sinocyclocheilus anshuiensis | reverse complement strand
TTATTAGTGTTTGTGTTGATCAGTGTTGTGTGTGATTGTGTTGTAGAGCAGCTGCAGTGTCTCTCAGCTGTATCAGTGCAGTCACTGTGACTCTGACTGACGGAGGTTTTTGTACGACTCTTTATCAGTGTGTGGACACCCAGTTATTATTTATATGGTTTATTGCAAAACAGTAATAGTCTCCTGTATCTTCAGTCTGGACTGCACTGATGGTCAGAGTGAAATCAGTTCCATGATCAGCTCCATTTCCACTGAATCTAGATGGAGTTCCAGTATAAAGGGTTTTGATGCTGTGAACTAAAAGTTTAGGAGTTTCTCCAGGTTTCTGCAGGTACCAGGAGAAACAGTTCTTACACCAACCGTCTGACTGATGTCCAATAGCGCTGCTGGTTTTACAGGTCAGAGTGACTGTCTGTCCGTTCTGAACATGTTTCTCTGTTGGAGTCTGAATTACAGTCACCTGTCCTGTAGAGTCTGAAGAACAATTAAAACACATGAAACTGCTGAACTGAAAAAAAAGATGCTTTTTACAGAAAATCATAAAGAAGCTAATAAAACAGAATGATGCCTTACCTTGAAAATGCATTCCTAAGATCAAGAGAAAGATGAATGTCATTGTAGTTGTTGTGTCTGTTATTATAATAAACAGTGTCATTCATGAAGTGTTAAACTCACAGCACTATAAACACTCTCAGAGCACTGAAGCATGTGCTGACGATGCAAAGTGACTCTTGCTATTTAAATCATTAACTTGAAGTCTAGTTCACTCTCGAAGACTTTTAAAAGATCATTTCTCACGCTACAGTGTTTCATCTTCCGTCTTTACTGAGACACTGCAGATGACTGAATGTGTCGTAATGTTACAATCTATAACTAAATTAAACTGAGAGATTTATGAGGAACGGCAACAAATGCATCACTAACAGCGACTAAAATGTTCAAATTAAATTTTTAATTTAAAGTAAAATAAGAGGGTGATTTAAATTGACAAGTTTAATGACGTCAATTATTCTCCACAGCTGGACAAAACACTTGATAAATGATCATAAAATCAACCAGTATGGACAAAAATGGCTATAATCTTCAATACATGTAACATCTTTCTGTCACTGTTTGACATTTAGATACCAATTTAGATTTCACAATTTTAAACATTCCTGAAACTTCAGCAGTATTAATATTATGTTTCACTGTATCTATGAATATGTACTGCACTCAGTCCTTTATCTTTGTCTGTATGAACGCAATCTAAAGTGATATGTTGAAGATAACTGATCATCAGCTATATTTGCCAAATGCTCCTGTCTGCTGATGGTCAGATAAGTGTTGATTCACATGCTAGTGATGCCCCCTTCTGTGTGTACAGAGAATAAACCAATCAACATCGTTCTATTAATTTACAATATTAATGTGTTGTTCTTTTATTTAACTGGGGTTTAATTTTGTAAAAAAATATTTGAATGTGTCGATTTAATATGTGTTCATTTGTTTGGGGACCAAAAATATATGAATGTGTCGATTTAATATGTGTTCATTTGTTTGAGAACCACACATGTCACACTCATTGAAAGGACTTTGGAAAGATCCTGGTGATTCTCTTGGAAAATATGGTTACTTTACTGAGCTGAAACTAGACTTGATATTAAAGATCATCTGCTCATACATTCATAAACAATCTTAATGTTTGACTGTTTGGCAGAGCTCTAATGTGATTTTCAGAGTTAAATGTTTAGATTATGAGGTGTTTATTAAGGGTTTGGTGGATTTAGGATCGTTGTCAAAGGAAGTGTTCATAGAGATCAAGTAGATAAACTTATTAATATTTATATAACATTTATGGATGAAATGTTATTTAAATG
>NW_015556052.1:416-875 GCF_001515605.1 Sinocyclocheilus anshuiensis | reverse complement strand
CAAATCTCGAAAGTGAAAGTAAAAAGCGATCGTGCATTCGAAAGCGGTTTCAATGCCCCCCATATTAATAGAGGCTCCCTGATGCCCGCATTTTATATACAGTATAATTGCCCAACGATATAACTGCGAGAGACAGTATTGAAATATATATTTTCTAGGGGTGCTCCGATTGATCGGCTACCGATCACTATCGGCCGATAATCACGTTGGGATGTTTGATCGGCGGTCTCAAAAAAGGCCGATCTCAAAAAAACGATCTCAAGCTGATGACGCTGCCGTGAGAGAGAGTTTTGGCATGACATGCAGCGGCACCGTCTCAGTCTCTGTCCGGCGCAGGGTGAAATAATTATAAAGCTGAAGGTGAGGTGCTCACCTTCATATTTCTTTATTAAATAACTTATAAAGTAATTTGAAAACCTTGTGTGAGACGTAATTTCACAAACAGCGTGAGTGAATCAC
>NW_015556052.1:0-132 GCF_001515605.1 Sinocyclocheilus anshuiensis | reverse complement strand
CTCGCAGCACACACACATAACGCCAGGTTCACATTACTCCGTTTGCAGTGCGTATGTGGTGCGTATTTTTTCCGCGTTCATGTTAATGGATTAAAGTGTTCACACTGCACACGGTTGCGGTCCGGCAGTGCG
>NW_015556051.1:0-821 GCF_001515605.1 Sinocyclocheilus anshuiensis | reverse complement strand
TTTATTTTATTATCAAAGCCTATGTGATAACATAACCTGAGGCTAGAAGCTGTGATATTAATGTTGTCCACTGGAGAGAGTCACAGGATAAGGAATAGGCCTATTTGAAGTTTATTTTGAAAAATTAATTTCCACACTTTTGAACAGAAATAAATGTATATAACAATTTCATTTAACTATGATGTACTGACAGTATAGTTTTATATAATCAGTGTACATTGCTTATCCCAAAGATTTTCCAATTGTTTAAATTTTCCTAAATGCTGTCTTAGTTTTTCTCGATTACTAACACACAATTCATGAAACAATTCACCACTTTGTCACAACTATAAACACATTCTCGTGACAAACAAACTTGTACAAACTTCCATGTCAAAATCAAATACTCCAGTCAAAAACCCTTACTTCTACTAATATCAAACTTTGGCCTCAGATGGCAAAACCTACAGTACAAATACACAGACAACTTCCCTGCCCAGTGAACACTAGTGAGATCAATTCAGAACACTGTAACAAAAACCTCTTATTGGGATTCAGGAATTATTTGGCAGCTCAATGTCTTAGTATACAACACAAATGAAAAATGCAGAAAGAATAAAATACACCAATAAGCTTTATGAAACATCAATTTTCATTACATTAAGTGATCTTACAGTAGATGAAGTAGATGATCTTACAAGAGAAGTAAAGTTCAAAAACAAAATAACTAAATATCAAATAGGTATGTGACATAATACAGTATAGTGTTGATTGCATACATAAATACATTTGCCAACTTTCATTACAGTAGTATATAGTACAAAAATAAATGTCTTGGTCTT
>NW_015556050.1:843-1309 GCF_001515605.1 Sinocyclocheilus anshuiensis | reverse complement strand
ACAGAACATTGGGGTTGATAGACAAGGCTGAGTGTTCAGAGGCAGTCTCTTTGGCTGGATCGGGACAGGACAAAAGTTCACAAGCGACCTCCTTGGCCGAAACAAAGCAAGCAAAGAATTCACAAACGGCCTCCACAGCCGTGACAGGACAGGATGAGGATTCACAGACGGCCTCTATAGCCGTGACAGGACGAGCAGGGAGTTCGCAAACGGCCTTTATAGCAGTGACAGGACAGACAACGAGTTCCCTGACGACCTCCTTGGCCGGAACAGAACAGGCAGAGAGTTTACTGACGGCCTCCTTAGCCGTGACAGGACAGAACGAGGGTTCACAGACGGCCTCCTTAGCAGTGACAGGACAGGCAGAGAGTTCACCGACGGCCTCCATAGCCGTGACAGGACGGGACGAGAGTTCACAGACGGCCTCCATAGCCGTGACAGGACAAGCAGGGAGTTCGCAAACGGC
>NW_015556050.1:0-352 GCF_001515605.1 Sinocyclocheilus anshuiensis | reverse complement strand
CGAAGAAACTACAGTGGACACCATGGCCTCTGGGAGCACAGCAGTGGACACCGCTACCTCGGGAGGTTCTGCAGCATAAGCCGCCACCTCTGGAGATGTTGTAGCCGGTGCCGCTGCCTCTAGCAAATCGGCGGTGGAGTACGTGGCCCAGATACACCATAAAGCAACCCCCCATATGGGAAGTGCTGCAGACAGGGGAATGAGTTCATGAATAGAAGGGTTTGAGAGCGCTGGTTTAGGGATGCCAGCTGCACGTGCCGACACCAGCGGTGGGTCCTCCACGCTGGAAGCCAGTCGGGGATACTGCAGAACAGTCCTTGAGGATCTGGGTGCAACAGACAGGAAGTGACAG
>NW_015556049.1:67460-70607 GCF_001515605.1 Sinocyclocheilus anshuiensis | reverse complement strand
CACACACCAGGAGTTAAAGCAAAAAAACCAATTCCGGGGGTTGCGGGGGCGGACACATACGCACACTTACACACACAAGCACTCTCGCATACTCACACACTCACTCACGGACACTCACTCACACTCGCACACACTCTCTCACGCACTCGCACACACACTCACTCTCACACTTGCTCACATGCGCACACACTCGCAATTACACTCAAATGCACACACACTTACACACACACTCACTCTCGCACACTCACTCACACATACTCTCACTCGCACACTCACTCACACACACATACTCTCACTCGCACACTCACACACACACGCAGGCACACACACACTCGCTGAGGTCGCTGACCTTGTTTTTTCCTCCAGACCATCCGCCAAAATCCTCCATGGTCTCAACAAGCTCGTCACACATTCTCTCAGAGAATGCTGGAAACCAGTAGACGTCTGGACAGGGCTGAAACACACACACACACACACTCCAGTTTAATTCTTTAAAGCCTGACATATGAAATAACAGTCAGAAAAATCTAATGTTTTCAAATAGAGCAGTTTATTGAACTTTTAGACGAATATTAAAGAAAAGCTAAAGCAAAAGTTTGCAAATGTGTTTTATGTTTTATATCATATTTGATCAACCAGGGCTTTATGGCTCATATAGTCTGATCTAGTGAGAATATGAAGAAAAAAAACAGCTTCTGATGCTTGTAATGCAAATCAATGAGATCTTTCTAACAGTAGAGCAGATACTGACATAAAATGATCTAAATATCAGTGGTCGCTCTATATCTCCAGTAATATAACTTGGTAAGATGAGAGTGAAATGATCCAAGCATATAATGCAGTGATTGAGAGCTGAAGAAATAAAGGCTCCTCAGAAGATGTGAGATGTTCTGGAGGCTTGTGAAGATCATTCCTCCGCTGAGGAACAGTGAAAGTAAAGCTTCTGGAAACAAACGCTCCTCAAAAGATCCTGAGGATCAGATTTGAGACTCTAAAACATGATTGATGGAGAATCAAGTAAAGCTGAGCTGCTTCAGTCCAGTAAGTGTTCATCTGGAGATATTACTGCAGTTATTCTGACCTTTACTTGATAAAAATCACTTAAGATCTGACACGAGAAGCTCCAGCTACAGTTACACTAAAAGAGCTTTTACTGGATAAACAACTCTAAACTATAAATCAGAGACAGAAGGCATGAGGAGATTGAGTGAGAAACAGCAGAGTTTGATCATGATCATCATTTAGAGACAGAAATGACATCAAATATGATACAGTAGCTTTATAGGGTTAAAGAGTCACATCAGATCTTCAGTCTCACCTGCTCAACGAAGTTCTCATCGTCCTCAAAAATCTTGGAGTAATCCTCATGGATGTATTTCTCTCTCCAGTCCTGAGATCACAGACACACACACACACACACAAAGATGACACTAACACACACACACACACACGAAGATGACAGTACACACACACACACAGGGTTAGTCTGCGCTCACGTGCGTGTCTCTGCACTCATGTGCTTCACGTGTGAATCTCTCACCACTGGGTTGTCGAATATCTGCCACATGTCCGGATGAAGACGGCTGATGTTGTAATTGGTGGAGGAGATCAGACGGCCGAACTCATCCCTGTTGGACACGAACATGAAGACGCCCTGCAGGAGGAGACACACAAACACAAACACGAGCATGTTTAACTGACTCAATCTAGCACCTGTCCTCACTCACACAGTGTAAAGACAGACACTTCAGGTGAATAGAGTCACATATTAACTGATCAGTATCACTCTACTTCCCCAGCTGATTGATTACAGCAAGAACTGCAAACATTTTTTTGTACTACAAATGTTCTGAAATCTAAAAGAATTGTCTAAATAAATATGCACTAATTTGCATAGATTTACAGAACAGAAATCTGAATCCAGATTCATAATTCATGTCAGATTTTGTCCTCATATTAGAGTTAAAGATTCTTATAGAGGGGATTCTGGATTTCTCTTTTTATCGCTCCATAAATCAGAAAATACTCTCAACAGACAGAAAACAAACACATTTTCGCTCTGTTTCAGGAGTAAAATGTTGTATAAATCAGTTGTGAATGAAATATGAAGAAACCTTCAGAATATAGAGAGGAATAAACCTAAAGTTTGGTGTTTTGTTTTCTTTAAACACTTGAATTCGTGTAACTTCCCCAACTTAATAATTTATTATTATAAAATGCCCTATACAATTTTTTCATTTTTCAGAAATATTGTGTTGCATGTTTTAATTTTTTTCTGGATTTCTGATGTCATAATTTCTTTGAGCTAAACCGAATATTCATAGACACTTGTCCATATTGTGATATGAGCCCTACTTTTAATTTCTTTATCCAAATTTTACCCAAATTCCATGACATTCCATAAATTGACTGGATTCTGTGATTCCGTTCCACGTTTCCCGCATTGCATAAATCAAAGGGCCCTATAATATTCATGCCGTAGTTTCAATATTTATAATGTCACTGGCTGACTGATGCAGAAACAGCAGTTATTTTTAAAGCACGCTCACCTGCTCGCGCACGCTCTTGCAGAAGATCATGTCTGGATCCATGCCCTCCTGCTGGTAGAGAGAAACGGGGGCCAGACGCGAGCGCAGGGTCTCTCCGCGGATCAGATAGACCTGAGTGATGTAGGGAACGTTCCACAATCCTCTGGAAGACAGGAGGAGACGTCAGGCTGCTGTACTGATACACACACACACACACACTCACTCACTCACTCACTCACACACACTCACACAGAGTGAATGACACTCACACTCTCTTGCTCTGGACGATGTCGATGTAGTCCTCCGAGCGCGAGTAAAAGCCCTCCGGACTCAGAGCGCCCCAGAAGTTCGACCAGAGCTTGCCGTGTCGAGACAGCATGGGAGCGATCACAGCCCTGCCAACATCAGACAGATGGAGAAAATAACAAGACACTTCTGATTCAATCCGGTTCCACTCCTGAACGAATCCTGAAATCATCCATTTCTTCCAAAATGTATGTGTGTGTGTGTGTGTGTTAGTGAGTGAGTGAGTGAGTGAGTGTGTGTGTGTGAGAGTGAGTGGGTGTGTGAGAGTGTTTGTGTGAGTGTGTGAGAGTGTGTGTGTGTATGTGTGTGTGAC
>NW_015556049.1:56456-61456 GCF_001515605.1 Sinocyclocheilus anshuiensis | reverse complement strand
TTAATGCATCAGCATCCTCTTTTAGTCACTGAAGAAAACGTCATTATTTCAAACCCTGATAGCAACGTTTTGCAATATGCTGCTTTATACTCTAAAACTATTAATTTTCTTTTTGATCAAAACGAATTTCCTGTTTTCTAATGAAAATCATAAACAACAGCTCTGTTCGTTTATTTGTTATTTAACGGATTACAGAAAAGCTAAATGAATGGCATCATTTTCTATAGTTTATTTGCTGGCAGATAAGACTTTTATTTTGGTATTAGAACTCTCTGTTTGATAAAGCGTTGTTTTAGTGTTATTGCTATACTATTATATTATTTACTATACTATTATTTTTTGCTAATTTTTTGAATAAGAATTTATTTTTTATATCTTCTGTTTTCATTTTAATTTCAGTTAAAGTTTTAGTAATTTGGTTGTGTGATTTTGGTTTTTGTGGGGTTTTAGATTTAATTTATTTAATTTTAGTTATTTTAGTGCTTAGACTAATCAAAAATAAGAAACGTTGCCTTGGAAACTAGTTTAAATTAAATAAGTTTAAAATAAGTTATTTCATTGAATTTTATGCAATTTTGTGCTACTTCAGTTTTAGGTTTTATTTAATTTAGTTTCAGTTAGTAATTGCGGTTTTAGTTTTAGTTAACAATATTAACTACCCACATGATGTGAAGATGTCTGGGCAAATTTACATGTTTACTGTTTAGATGTATCATCTGTACAACACATTTTTGAAAACAATGAGAGCCTTTCATAAATGACAGAACAAGACGACAAAAAATGAAGAACACACACATCGACGCATACTAATTTATCTTAACAGTTACACAATGACTGCTGACATACATATAGTACAAAGCAGTCGACTGTTTTTGGCACAAATGGAACCTCATACTCACTAGGGTTACATATAAATAAAGAATCTATTGTTTTTGGCACAAATGAAACCTCATACTCACTAGGGTTACATATAAATAAAGAATCTATTGTTTTTGGCACAAATGAAACCTCATACTCACTAGGGTTACATATAAATAAAGAATATATTGTTACAGAGCAAAAAAGAGAGAGAATAGAGAAATCAGGTCATGTCATTGTGTTCTCACCTGTCTACAAACATGATAACCATGTTTTGTTTGTCTTTGTGTTTCTCTAGTTCTTTCTTCAACCATCGAACCTTCTGACCTCCGCCGACGGTCCGCGCCACATCACCACCCTTCCACTCCTCACCCAGCCCCAGAACCTACATAAAGCACACATTTGCACACGGATACTGGAAATGGATGTCATATTAACTACAGAAACGTCAGATTTGAAGGCAAACAGCAGACGTGACACCTGAACGGTGTAGTTGAACTGTCGGATGGTGCGCATGAACCTCAGGTAGCCATCGTTCACTTCTGTCGCGGCGGTGATCACCAACAGCTCATCTGAACACAGACAGAACAGACTGTGTTTTATAAAACATCACTGACTTCCCTGCTACTCAATCTGAGTTGGATATTTATAATGGTTTGAGATCTACAGTAAAGGGTGGATGATATATTTTAACCCTTCTGTTGTGTTGGGGATTCAGTGTGACCGACACTCGTTTATTAAACTTCTTGAAATACTGGTTAAACTATTTATTTCTTCTTGAAATTTGGTGAATATTTTTCATTTATGGTCATGAATGTGCATGCAAAATTTCGGCACATGGATGTTTTCTGGAAAGGCTGTGCAAATATTGTTACAACTTATGTTGGGGCAAATTGACCCACATACATATTTTCAAACTGCTCAAAATACTAGTTAAACTGATTATTTCCTTTTGAAATTTGGTGGATATTTTTCATTTATGGTCATGAATGTTCATGCAAAGTTTCGGCACATGGATGTGTTCTGGAAAGGCTGTTTCGAATTTTGTTTTTATATTGGGGTCAATTTGAGCCACACTCAATTTTCAAACTGCTTGAAATACCGGTTAAACTATTTATTTCTTCTTGAAATTTGGTGAAGATTTCTCATTTATGGTCATGAATGTGCATGCAAAGTTTCAGCACATGGATGTGTTCTGGAAAGGCTGTGCAAATATTGTTACAACTTATGTTGGGGCAAATTGACCCACATACATATTTTCAAACTGCTCGAGATACTAGTTAAACTGATTACTTTCTTTTGAAATTTGGTGTATGTTTTTCATTTATCATTATGAATGTGCATGCAAAGTTTCGACACATAGACTTGTTTTGAAAAGGCTGTACAAAAATTGGTAGGACTTCTGGGTTGGGGTCAAACTGACCCCCGTTAGTTTCCATGCAATTTGCCAAAACTCAACCCTTGAAAAACATTAAAGAGTTGTGTAAAAAAAAAAATATATATATATTGTAGCTTGTCAAAGACTAACATATGAATTACATGAGAACTTCAAGACTCAAATATTAAGAAAAATTCAGTTTCTTCCTCTATTTGAGCTTCACAGTCAAAAGATCCGTCAAACATTATTTCTGGTTGTTAGTGTTTTGGATCTCAGTTATTAGTCTGTTGCAAGAGTTTGAGAAAAAGAGAACAAAAAGGCACAAATAGCAATGAACACTACTTACACTCACTACAAATAGCGTGAAATACCAATTTTACTTGTAGTTATTTGCTCCTAAGTGTGAAAATTGTCACTACAAATAGTCATTTTTTAATTATTTTGTATGTGTGGCAATTTTGAACAAAAATATATGGGTCAGACTGACCTCGAACACAATAAAATAGATGGGAATCATTACATTTCTCACATTTTTTAATATTCTTAGTCTCTGACAACAGAGGTTTTCTGTTTTTACACAGATCTTTAGTGTTTTTCACAGCCTATATTTTTGGCAAATTACATCAAAACCAATGTGGGTCAATCTGACCCCAAACACAGAATCTGAACCCAGTTTTTCAACACAACAGGAGGGTTTAATCCAATAATGATTGGAAGAGGGAATGAACAATTATTTTACAAACACGTACCCACAAATCTGCAGAGAAGACCTGAAAATAAATGTATTTATTATATTGAGATGATTGTTCGATTTTGGAACTGACACAAGGGGTTAATCAGTTCACTCAATGCTAAGCATCTCAAAATGGCCAAATATTAGTCGATATCTGATAAAAGACACCAATGTTCAATAATGATATTGTTTATTAATGAAATCTACTGACGTCATTTATTTGTATAGAACATTGTATCTAATTCCTTAAACACAGTAAGTCAAAGATAACCAACACAAAACCAAATCAATAATCTGCATGATATAGTACATGGAACCGTAGTATGTTTACGGTTGATAATAATAATAATGTGAAGTCCACCAGAAACCCAAACCCAGGTTCTTCAGCAGAAGCTTCTAAAAGACCTTGTTTACTCTTTTTATTCAGTATTTTAAAACAGTTCATACAGGTTTATTTTGGTTTTCTGTAACGTTTTGAGTTCCTCTTTACAAATTTACCACGGTAAACACAGTTTCTGGGTCAGAACACCACACGTACTAGTAATGAATCATAGTAGATTATTTACACCTTCCTGTCATTTTTGATTAATTTCTTTGATGACACATGGGCTAATATCGATTCACCACAACTTTACTATAGAAGTGTGGTATTGGATCGAAACAATGGAGACCATAAGGTTCCGATCTGGTTTTGTTTTGTTGACGCCGAGACTGAGATTCGGATCCGACTGGACATTTAAACGCAGTACGTGACGGAAATGATGATTTAACGGTTCTTACTGGGTTTCCCGGGCCGCGGGTCGGTTCGGCAGAGCTGAACAGAGCCCAGAATCAGGGTCAGGATCAGGCGCACAAAAGTCATCTCGCTCGGGTTCGGGTTCGGGTTCGCCGTCGCTCCAGCGCAGAACTCTCTCGAAGTTCGCGGACGCAGGGAAGGAATTCTACTGTCTACTTGAAGAAACCGCCTCGTTTCCGCTCGGTCAGCCAATGACCGCGTGGCAGAAAGTGACGGACAGGGATGCAGCCAATAGGAAGAGCGAACGCGACGGCGTTCGACCAATCAGAGTTAGGAACGCAATTCCTCTAAAAATCAGCCCTTGGGCTACAGAAAGCATGATTGAGGGAGGAGTGCCACGTTTTAGGAATAACGTAACGGGTGTGTATATAAGGTTTCTAAAAATATATACAGTATGTAAATGCTATATACCAGTCATAAACATTAATAAATATAATGTCTCTCTATATGATTTGTTCTTATATTTTATTAATTATTTATACATTTAAAAAATATAAACATGCATTTGATTTTGAAAAATAAAAATAAAAAAGTAAATGCATGAAAACGACTGATTTAGTGAGTAACCCAAGCAGCTGGGTTAGTTTAACCGGACATGTGGTAACTAATAGTCACTGAGCACTGGTGGCAATGCCATAAATACAAGCTGGTGCTGACAAACAGTACAGACACTGTGAAGCCTTTTACAACCAAACCCTTCCTTCTAATTTCTAATGCTATCTTCTGTTAAAAATATATATTCTGTTTTAAAATGTGCTGAAAATGTGCTCTCCCTCAGGCCATTCAAGATATACTTGTAATGTTTTTAAAGAAGTCTCTTCTGCTCATCAAGGCTGCATTTATTTGATCAGAAATACGGAAGAAAAAAAAAAAGAGTAATATTGTGAAATATTATTGCAATTTAAAATACTGGTTTTCTATTTTTATATACTTTAAACTGTAATATATGTTTGAACAGCAGTGTGAGTTTGTTTGTTCATGGGAACAGAAGCCTCAGCCATGGATGCTCTGCAGTGAATGGGTGCCGTCAGAATGAGAGCCCAAACAGCTGATAAAAACATCACAATAATCCAATAAAAAGTCCATCTCCTGTTGTCTTGCTGAGACAGTGATTGTATCTCATTATCATATTCTGACATACAATGAAAAAGATCATTCAGAGAAACATAAAAACAGTTGGCATCATGAGTTTAATGCTGAACACAAGAAAAATTTCCCAACTAAACACACACACA
>NW_015556049.1:50012-56227 GCF_001515605.1 Sinocyclocheilus anshuiensis | reverse complement strand
CACTCACACACTCACACACTCACTCACTCACACACTCACTCACACGCACGCACACACGCACGCACACACACACGCGCACACATGCACACAGCAGGATCTCATTTCTCAGGCAGGAGGTAAGTGAAACATTTATTTTCAACTGAAATCCATATGCATCTGATGAATTATGAATAGCAATAATCTGAATCGTTGGACAGAGAGAGACCGACAGTCTGATCTAAACTGGTTTAGCTAGTTTTATATCAGAGATGCACCTGATTAACAAACCTTGAGTGAGAGACACTGACTCGTTACAGCATTTCAGGTTCACAACCATTTTGATTTCTTCTTATATTATTTTTGACTGTTTGTTATTTTAGAGTTTCTTTCGATGTTAATAAAGTTGTTTCCTTATAAGTTTCAGATCAGTGTTTTGGTTTCTGTGTAGAAATGTATGAACAGAACTAGAGAATCAAAAGTTGTAAATGTTCTTTTATATTTCAAACTGTAAAAAGCAACAGGGACTTTTGTTTTGTCAGTTTCTCTGAAAGTCTAAATAAATTTTAACACGAGCGATGGCGCTACAAGTCCAAATGATATATCGATTTCTTCTTTCTCTGTTTTGAAATAGCTTTTCAACCTTTTTTCTGGAGTTATTGATTGGTAAATCAGCGCTTATGTGAGTGTCAAACCTCTTGAAATCTTGTCATCGTTAAAATGGTGAAAACGAACTACCTTAACTAGTGATCACAGAAGTTTCACCACCTGCTGTGAATCAAAGTTCAGGTTTGTGTGAGGGTTAGGAGATAGAAAACATCATTAGCTCAGTAGAAAAACAAAGGAAAGACCCCATAGAGAGACAAAAACAAACGTGTGTGTGTGTGTGTGTGTGTGTGTCTGTGTGTGTGCGTGTGTGTGTGTTCTTTCTCCAGCATTCCTCTGCTCATTGACTGACTGTAGTTTATTCAGCTGCTCTTCCTCCTCTGACCTTTAACCTCAGCGTTTGAGATGCACACAGTTCTTCTCTCCCTCTGTTATCCCCCTAGCAACACCCTAGCAACCACTCAGCTCCACCTAGCAACAAGTAAAAAAAAAAAAAAATGCACTCGCAACATGGCACCAAGAAAGTTTTGCACAGACAAACATCACATTTCCTTTATAAAAAAAATCATATTGCGGTTTTAGAATATTATTAAATAATAAAAAAAAAATGTAAACAAATATTATAAAATGTAGGTTATTAATATAGAACAAAAAAATGGTGTGGAAACATTTTTCACTCAGAAACTGCCAGTAAGTTTCACAAATAATTACAAAGAAGCAGCAAGTGACATTGAATTAAATGTGAAACTTTGGAGTTGAAAGACTGAAAAGTATTTTCTTGTAAAACATCCTCCAATAATCTTTTTCGTAACGGCTCACGGTTTGGGATGCTCACTTTCACTACGACGGACGCTATAACGACGACCACTGCTCTCGCCGCAACCACTACATCTGCAAAGCTCACGCGTCCTCCATCTGAGACACGAACGTCCTTCACTTCACAACAAAACTACTGTACCCCAAACCAACAAACAACATCAGTGTGAATATAAACACTAATAATGTTTAATATTTCACGAAATAAAAGCTTTCCGATTCTTATATTTACTGTATATAAACAACAAAAAAAGCAACAAAATTTTATATTGTATTTGGAGACATGACAATGTATTTTAGTTTAGTTTCTCACATTACTGTGCTACAAAAAAAAATGTTGCTCTGGATAAAAGCACTTGCTAAACTTATAAATGTAACATTGTACTTTTGATGCTATATACTGCCACGCTTAAAGGAATAGTTCACCTAAAAATGAACATGAGCTGTAAATGTGCTCATCCTCAGATCATCCCAGATTAGGATGAGTTTGTTTCTTCATCAGGTTTGTAGAAATGCAGCATTGCATCAGTGTCTCAGCAATGGATGCTCTGCAGTGAATGGGTGCCGTCAGAAGCTGATAAAAACATCACTTTACGTTTTCATCACAATAGTATAAGACTATCACAGCATTCTTAGAAAGTATCTAAACATAATACAAAATGATGGTAACACTTTAGTATAGGGAACACTTATTCACTATTAACTACGAATTTTCCCTCAAATTCCTAATTTGCTGCTTATTAAGTTAATTAGGTAGTTGTTAAATTTAGGTATTGGGTAGGATTAGGGATGTAGAATAAGGTCATGTAGAATAAGGCATTAATATGTGCTTAATTACTACTAATAAATGGCTAATATTCTAGTAATGTGCATGCTAATAAGCAACTAGTTAAGAGACCCTAAAATAAAGTGTTACCAAAATTACTAGTACATCGGTATACAGTAACATTATTACAACATTAATGAACATTAGCTGAAAAATGTGCTCACTCTCAGGCCATCGAAGATGTAGATGAGTTTGTTTCAACGTCCTACGTTGAACAGTTAGCGGAAGCTAGAGATTACAGTTTATAAAGTTTTAAATATAGATATTTTTCTTATACAAACGCATTGATTCGCTACAGGAGGTCTTTATTCACCTCCAGAGCCGTGTGAGACTTTTAATGACGGATGGATGCTCTTTATTGGACTTATTTTGGACTATTGCAAAATAACACCCATTCAGTGCCATTATAAAGCTTGGAAGAGCCGGGATATTTTTTTAATATAACTCCGATTGGATTCGTCTGAAAGAAGAAAGTCATACAAACCTAGGATGGCTTGAGGGTGAGTAAATCATGGGCTAATTTTGATTTTTGGGTGAACTATCCCTTTAAAGATTCGAGGAATAAAAAAGCAAAACGATTGTATAGAATTCCTGACTGATCTATTGTAAGATTAAGATATCACCCTATGTTTGTTCCTTTCTTTTTGGATGTTTGCAATACAATGCAATATATGTAGCCTATGTATGTACGTTTCTGTTAAGCAATAAAAAAAAATCGTAGTGTTTAATCATCTATTTCCATGTCATTGAAATATTACAGTGACATGTTTACATCATGTTAAATATCTACACACACACACACGCACGCTCACAATACTTTCTGTTGATTGTATTTTTTTCAGACCTCAAAAACTGCAAAGAAAACAAGTTCATATTCACTTTTAAGCAATACAACAGTAATATATTTAGGAAAGTAAAAAAAAAAAAAATGCAATAACCTCGATTTTTAATCACAGTTTTCATGTGTCTTATTATTACTATAATAAATTCAATTCAAATGGCATCTCATCCTTCAGTCTTTGAAACAAAACAAATTCGGCCCGTGTGTTCAAAAAACGTCCTTGGAGCAAAACCAAAATAATATAAATTATGTTAATAGAGCTATTGAACTAATTTCTCTTCGTGTTGCATTTGGTAGACGGTCCCTATCTTCGTGGTTCCGTTTCCGTGTCGAGGCTGGATGACTCAAATATCAAAAATCAAACTTTAAGCCAGCTTTATTGGGGGTTTACCTTTTTTACTTTAACATTGTACTGTCTGCAATTGCGCTGTTCACGTGCATCTCCTATTGATTTCTATGGGACGTCCAGTACAGAGGGAGGGGCATTAACCTAAGGGCGGCATAAATACCAGATCATACATATAAAACTCCCATTTAGATCTTCTAGCGCTCACTTTTTATGCTTTTTGATTTCTCAATCCGGATTTGATCAAACTAAGGCATGGACATCAGGTGAGTTGACAATGTCAATGGAATATCTGCAGGCCTGCATGAGGACTTAATAAATATCCCGCTTGACTAAGTAATGAACTTTGCATGGAAAATATCAACCCACTCTCATGAAAGTGCATATAAATAGTACGCCAAATAAAAACGAAAACGCGTGGTATTGATACGCAAAAATGGACTTTGGCGTGTATATGCTACGCGATGGGTAGGTTTAGGGTTGTGGGGTAGATGCGTATCATATGCACGCGAAAACTGCGTAGCATATGCACGCCAAAGCCCATTTTTGCGTATCAATACCACGCGTTTTCGTTTTTATTTGGCGTACTATTTATATGCACTTTCATGAGACCGGGCTCAAAATATATAAAACAAGAAGAAAAAGAATTCAGCCTGATTTAAGTAACGTTACAGATGAGATCAGTGTTACTCGCACCATGTAACGCCATCATCATCATCATCATCATCATTTGACAGCTTTCTCCAATATCTTGAGGAGTTTATGGTTTAAGAAAAATAATGCGAAAATACTGCTAAACGTGGAAATGCCATGTTGAAAGTTATTACAGAGTATTTTACATGTATTACATGCTGTTGCCCCCCTAAATTTGGAATCGTATCACACAAAGCAATTTTGGGTGCAATGCGCAGTTTGTAATGGAAAAAAGTTAAACATCACCAGCTGCTACTGTTGCAGAGCCAGACATGTTTTTTTTTACAGCGCTGCGCATTATAATCAATCACACACGATTCTGTTGAGCATCGTATCACACAAAGCAATTTTGGGTGCAATGCGCAGTTTGTAATGGAAAAAAGTTAAACATCACCAGCTGCTACTGTTGCAGAGCCAGACATGTTTTTTTTTTACAGCGCTGCGCATTATAATCAATCACACACGATTCTGTTGAGGGTATAAATGCAGCGGCCAATCAGAGGCGTTCAGATGAGTCAGCGCGCGCTCGCTGACTGAATTCTGCTCTCTGGCGAATTTTCTCATATAAGAGGACTTAAATTCTGGACCTTTGACAGTGAGGGGTGGGTCTTTCGAACGGGCCTGAAGGGCTAATAGTGTATTTTACTGCATTGCGGATGCAAGCATTGACCCTCACTGTAATCTGGTCATGGTCTTACAGGGCAATGACTGTAAGGCAAACCATCACCATGATCATCTTAATTTCTTCGGATATTTTCTAAACTAGCTAATTGTCAAAATTATTACAATAACAATTACATCATTACAATATCTTTATAGTAAAATCCTAATACTGAACATGTCATTGCATTATTAGGAGTCATATTTTTCCCTTACGAAAATTAACCATCGTTAATTTTTGTAATGGTTGTTGTTGTCTGCACTCCTTTTGAACTTGTTATAAAACGATGTGAATATTTGTCTGCTAAATTACTACTGCAACATTACAATAGATAATAATGATGCGCATACAGTGTTTTGAGTGATGAGTAATGAATGGGTTACTAGTAACAGGCGTTAGCAGTTTAATACTACTAATATAATATACTGTATAATAACTACTAATACTTAAATTATACTTAAAGTAAACAAAGATAAAACTACAATAGCCTATTTACAGATGAAACTGAACAGTACTTGAAGTCCTGAACAGGTCAGTAGTTTTTCCTCTCTGCTCCACCTGGACTCTTCCACTCCAGTCTCTCGTCACAACTACTATTTCATGATTTATTGGAGACTTTTTATCCAATGGTGAATTCGGAAATAATCGCTTTAGTACACTCGGCAGGCAATTATTAATATAAAAAAAAAAAAATGATATATACATATATATATATATATATATAAACAGGGCAACGGGCCAAATCGGTTGCCAAGCCAACAGGAATTCTCCAGGTTCTCCTCCAGATGTCAGCAGGTAAATAAACTGGTACTTTCACTTTAACACGAAAATGCAGCAAATTAAAAGTAATTTTAAGCAATTTATTGAGACAAACAAATTTTTTTGTTTTGTTTTAACAGTCAAATACAAAATAAAAATTAAACATCTAATTTCTAATGTTTTATATGCAGATTAAATAGGTTAAACTTTTGTCTTGTCTCCCGAGGCCACCGGAGGGCGCAATGAGCAAAATAATGCAGCGCATTAAACTGTCAACGCAAGGAAATAACTTTCTATAAAAAAAACGTGCATTACGTCTAAATTAACTCATATAAATCAAATATAATTTCGTAAATTGCATAAACAATTATGAACAAAACAGCATCACGTATTTATGCATTGCTTAATACAAAAAGCCGAAGCGCCGATCACACAGACTGCATTTAAAAACATAAGAGATGCAGTGAAAAGTAATAAACCTCCACAAATTCGTGACGTGTTTTCTTAACGTTTAAACTGTTTTAACTTTGCTTGGCTACATCTCTTGTGTGACACACGAGTGCAGCAGTCATATTTGTCCGTCTAGAAAATGCGCTGAATATGTGTTCTGTGTGAATGGCTTGGTTTCGGTTTGAACCGAATCTAGATCTTCTCCGCATTGAGCTTCTATATTTCTCTAATATTTTGAATG
>NW_015556049.1:44323-49693 GCF_001515605.1 Sinocyclocheilus anshuiensis | reverse complement strand
ACCACTGTATTTTTAAATTAACCCAATTTATTGAGACAAACAACAAATATTTTTTGTTTTAACAGTCAAACACAAAATGAAAATTAAACAAATATCTAATTTCTTAAGGAAACTTTTGTCTTGTCTCCTGAGGCCACAGGAGGGTGCAATGAGCAAAATAATGCAGCACATTTAAATTGTCAATGCAAGGAAATAACTGTCTATAAAAAAACGTGCATTACGTCTAAATTAACTCATATAAATTAAATATAATTTCGTAAATTGCATAAACAATTATGAACAAAACATCACGTATTTATGCATTACTTAATACAAAGAGCTGAATTGCCCATCACGCAGATTGCCTTTAAAAACATGAGATGCAGTGAAAAGGAATAAACCTCCACAAATTTGTGACATGTTTTCTAAAACTGTTTTAACTTTGCATGGCTTTGTATACATCTCTTGTGTGACGCGAGTGCAGCAGTCATATTTGTCCGTCTAGAAAATGCGCTGAATATGTGTTCTGTGTGAATGGCTTGGTTTCGGTTTGAACCGAATCTAGATCTTCTCCGCATTGAGCTTCTATATTTCTCTAATATTGTGAATGAATAACGCAGCAGCGGCGCGTCTCGTGGGCTAGACTAACAAAACATTAAAATGTAACAACGTCACTTACATCATCATCACCGCATCTCACGCGCCACTGATGATGCTCCCTGACGCACATCTAACGTTGGATTGTACTATTTTTGCATTCAAATGCAAATGTTTATTTTAAATTCGACTAATATTCATTCTTTACTCACAATCTCCTCATCACAGGCAGACGCAGCACTTATGTCCGTGTTTGTGTGTGCTGTCTGCGTCACTCATAGCACGTGCCTATATCCTGCGCTACTTTTTATATTGTTATCGAAGAACGTGTACCGTCGATAAATATCGATACCGTATCGCTTTATCGCATACCGATAAATATCGCCCAGGTCTATGAAGACCCCTGCTTTAATAAATAACATTCATACTAGCCTTTAACCTGGAGGTGGATACGAGGAATAAAAAGCATAATGAATAAATTTCTCACAATAAATTCATGTACAAAATGTCCATTTTGTTCTGCGGCACAGGGCGCAGTTACAGGAGCGACTGACGGCGTATGTTGAAGACACACTCGATTACATTGAGACCGTGAGGGACTTCTGTGACCAAGAACAAAGATGGACGTCTGAGAGAAAGGCAGAGCTCGAGAAGATGAGAGACATCAGTGAAAATCAGCAGGAGGAGAAGCTGCACGCCGTCCTCGCAGACACATTAGAGGGGCTGGAGAAACTTGAGCCGTTCCTGGATGCAGTGGAGAAGCTAACGGTGACCTCAAGCCATGTCTTCAGCGGACGGATCTTCCTGCTTCGGGGACAGAGCCCTGAAAGAGTGCAGTCAGTCATCGCAGATGCCAGAATAGATGCTCCTGTCCTCGTCCACTTTAAAAGAAATGCAGAAACCTTCTTCCGTCCTCTACTCCATAATGTGAATGTCTTGGTCTTTCAGCTAGACAGCTATGTACTCAAAACAGAACAACTTTGTATGAGAATAAAACAAAAGTGAGTTCTGAATTTCCTGTTAAAGGAATCAAAAGTTACAATTCTGCCATCATTTAATCACCTTCATGTTTTGTTTTTTTCATGTCCTGCTTGTTTTTTTCTTTTTGCAATGAAAAGACTGGGTGGCCTGTATTTTTGAATTCACTATTCAGTTGCGGCAATTTTGCACATGCTATTTTCAGCGCAAGAGCCTGCATCATTTTTACAAACCAGCCGCAATCCGTCTTAAGCAAGTGCGCCAAATGCATTGGAATAGCACTGTGCCATGAGTATTTAATTGACAACATGTGTATTTAAATGGAGTCATTCAGCACAGCAATATGGTGTGCATACCAATATAATGAACACAAATTTCATGAGATATATGTGACCCTGGAGCACAAAAGCAGTGTTAAGTCGCTGGGGTATATTTGTAGCAATAGCCAACAATACATTGTATGGGTCAAAATTATCCATTTTTCTTTTATGCCAAAAATCATTAGGATATTAAGTAAAGATCATGTTCCATGAAGATATTTTGTAAATGTCCTACCGTAAATATATCAAAACTTAATTTTTGATTAGTAATATGCATTGCTAAGAACTTCATTTGGACAACTTTAAAGATGATTTTCTCAATATTTAGATTTTTTAGCACCCTCAGATTCCAGATTTTCAAATAGTTGTATCTCGGCCAAATATTGTCCTATCCTAACAAACCATGCATCAATGGAAAGCTTATTTATTCAGCTTTCATGAGATGTGTAAATCTCAATTTCGAGAAATTGACCCTTATGACTGGTTTTGTGCTCCAGGGTCACATATGATGATGGGCAAGATTTTACAACTTAAATGTTGGTCTGTTTCTTACCCAAAGCAGCATTGTATCACTTCAGATTTTTACTGAATACATGCCATAATTAGATCAAGATAAACGTTTTTTTTTTATTCATGTTTTCTCCACAGCTCAGTTTTGTGCGCAGACATCTATACGTAAGTATATACATTTCCCATCTCATTCAAAGTTGAGATGAAAAAAAAAAAACGGTGATGGGTCTTTGTTAATTACACAAAAAATTCTTCACAGGTGTAAAATGGGTCGACCTTTAGTGCAGCTCGTACCGAACTTAAGCGAGGACACCATGAATCAAATGCTTGATCGTTTGAGCCAGTTGTCCGAAATCAGGTGAGACCTCAAGCTTAGCCATTGGATTGTGAACTACATGATCAACTCGGTCTTCTTTCTCCTCGTCCAGGATGAACCCGCACACCCGGCTGGCCTTCCTCTTTCAGGAAAATGCTCAGAAATTCATTGACGTGTTCAGTGAACGTCGCTCTAGAATGTGGCAGTTCCTGTCAGATCTGGAGGAGACTGCAGTTAAGCTGGACACGACGAAGAAGGACGCCAGTATATCCACTGTGGTTGGTAGTTCAGTGGGGATAGTAGGGGGTGCCTCGTCTATTATTGGACTCGCTCTTGCCCCTTTCACTGCAGGAACATCTTTGCTATTTTCTCTGGCAGGGTTGTGTGTGGGGTTCATCAGTACAGGCATTACTGTTGGAGCAGGGATCGCTGAAATGATAGTCAACCGCCGCCATGAGCACAAAGCACAAAGCTATTTAAAGAGTTACAAGGATGATATGATAAAGATTGAAGACTGTTTGAAAGAGCAGGCCAACAGTGAAAGACCTTTAGTGCAGCCTAGTGCAGTTGATGTTACGGACATTTTACATGGTTGTGGAGACGTGCTTCAAGAGGTTGTGAATGTGGGGAATGCAGTTGCAGATGTTGCAGTGCATAAAAGTGAAAAAGCAGCTAAAGCAGTAACCGAGATCGAACTGACGGACTTCAGTGTAGCCTGTGACATACCGCAGGTGGCTAAAAACCTGTCTAAGACAGGGCAGCTGGCAAAAGCAGAAACATTGATGATCGTAAAGTGTGTACCTAAAGTTGTATCTGGCTTCACAAATTTATTCTTTATTGGCCTGGACATCTTTTTTATCGTCAAAGAAAGTATAAGTCTTGCAAAAGGGAGCGAGAGCGAGTTCTCGAAGCTCGTCCACTCCAGGGCAGCTCTGTGGAAATCTGAGCTGGAGGCCTGGGAGAAAATTCACGATTCCTTGTGCGTAGGAATAGAAACGATTAGCAAGAGTCAGGATGCTCTGGAGAAGCCATTTCTTCCTTAGATATAGAAATGTGCATGAAAGGACATTTAATAAAATGCTACATATTCAATTTAAATGTGACACTGAAATCCAAAAGTAGTTTCAAGTAGGTCTGGCTCCCAATCTTGAGCTTGGCCTGTGTGGAAGAAATTGTATTAATATGTGAGCCTGCAGCACAAAACCAGTCTAAAGTCGCTGGGGTATATTTGTAGCAATAGCCAAAAACAATACATTGTATGGGTCAAAATTATCGATTTTTCTTTTATGCCAAAAATCATTAGGATATTAAGTAAAGATCATGTTCCACGAAGATATTTAGTAAATAGATGATGCATACATCTCAATTTCGAAAAATTGACCCTTATGACTGGTTTTGTGCTCCAGGGTCACATATCATCAAAGACCATTAGAGTTGCAAAAATATATAAAGCCCTACATTTTTCGCATATAAAATATAAAGTGATGTAGAGGGTTTAAAGGGCAAAACTGAAACCGCCAGTGTTACAGAGACTCAATCGGAGTGGAAATTTCTAAATGATAAATTCCTTGATGTGTGGGCAAAAGACGAATAATTAAAACATTTTTATTTATTTGAAAACGCATGTCAAACGTGTTAAGCTGGGCTAGAGTTAAAAGATAGTTTCATTCTACCATGTTAAAAGCCCTGAATGCCTCAGTGCTGTCTCTCTCATTCAGAGTCAGCTGAATGCTGTTATCGGAGCCGGCGTGATAACAAGCTGTTTACAGTAGAGCACAGTGCTTCAGCTGAACATCATACACACAGAGATCTTCAAAGAAACGATTGCCATGAAGAGGACAACTCGTTGTTAAATGTGTCAAAGTGAAACTCAATGACTTTAAAGAGGTCTTTAAATACAGACCTTGAATGATACATGGTTACATTATAGACTAAATGTATTCTATGACCAGAAGCTTTTTAGTCTAATCATTAGTCTCCACCGTGATACAGGGCCAAAGGATTATTCTTGAAGGAACTTGAGGGTTCTAAAATCCTATGCAGACATTAGAACTATAGCTGCTATGATATGTATATTTATATATAGCTACAACAGTTGTTTGTGAGTAGGAGAGAAATGTGTATTACCGAACCAGGCCAGAATATTAAAGTGCAATAGATTGAAGCTTGCAATATAGGGCGAAAAGAAAATCTGGCTAAACATGAAAATCTGTGAAGTATGTCAGCCGCATGTGGAATTGGGAAGACATTTTATTAGTATGTTATGGTATGTTTTATTAATATGATATGCTTATTGAACATCGTGTTATGTTTGCATTTTCTGCATTGCTTAGAGTCACATGCTTCTTTGCGGAAATAACAGAACAAAGAACAGCTTATTATTTGTATTTGCCCCAAGTGCTATCTGATCATAAATAATGGCAGTATACTGTATTTGAATGTGACATGGTCAATTACTGTCTCATATTTGCATGTTTGACAAACTGCAACTGAATTTGAATCTAATGTTACCATGATAACACAGCAGATAATGCACATCAGTTCAGCTCAAACTGTGCACCACAAACGTTTCTACAATCTTATGCTTTGGTTGCAGTTTGATTATAGGCCTATATATATATATATATATATATATATATATATATATATATATAGCACATACATACACAC
>NW_015556049.1:43182-44310 GCF_001515605.1 Sinocyclocheilus anshuiensis | reverse complement strand
ATATATATATAGTACATACATACACACAATCTCTCTCTCTCTCATTTTATTTTAGTTAACATTTATTTTATTTTCAGATTATTGCAACTGAAAAAAAATGCTTTTTTATGATTTCAAGATTCAGAATCAATCAACAATAATAAAAAAGACAAAAACCTGACATTCTGATGATTTTGCATATTATCTGAAACGCGCTCCTGGTTATCTGATTATTCATCCTGAGGGACAATGGGACATTCGTGACTATCAGCTGCAATAAAAATAAGTAACAATATGTAAATTAAACTGGCAAAAATTCAAATGTCACACCGCCACTGGAGACAAACACAGGTAAGGATTACGGGAATAATATCAGCATAATATCAAATGGAGGTTTTGTCAGGTTTAACTCACTATAAAACTGTCCCCAAAATATGGTTAAGACAAGACAGCACTAGTCAATAAGGTAAAAATATTAAATAACAGACATAACCATATCCCTCCAGTTGATTAAACACAGTACATTAAGACGACTGTTTTGCATTAATGTCATGTTTAACTATAAAAAGAAGAACCTTTTTTTAGTTGCATGTTTACTTAAACATGCAACTAATAAGCAACTAATCTCCAGAAAAAAGATCTGAACATTCAAAATTCTTGTTTGATTTTCTTGTCATATTATAATATTAACTCTATAGAGTTCAAGGTTTTGGTGTGTGTAAGAGCTGCTGAACTGGAGGAGAAAACTTTGCTGCATGAGACTATGGGAAATATAATTCACTGTAACTAAAGTGGATGCAATGTGTCCATTGTGTGTTATAAATCATCATACTCTTAAAAGCTATAGCCACAAATGAGTAGGTATTATAATACATTAAAACTGTGCTTATGATTATTTATGAGATGATACTTTTTATAATGCATTATGCATTCATTATAATGTCTCAAGAATACCCTTATAAATACGGGCTTCATAGAAAGTGTTACCAACACTTGTAAAGATATGTATTGGAATTGAAATACAGACGCAAGTAGATAAAGTGTAATAAAATAAACATAGTGTGTATTTTGGATTTTCCATTAGTATAAACGCCCACACACACACACACACACACTCACACACACACACACACACACACACACACACAC
>NW_015556049.1:26068-41749 GCF_001515605.1 Sinocyclocheilus anshuiensis | reverse complement strand
TCTCTCTGTCACACACACACACACACACACACACACACACATACACACACACACAGTTACCTTTGGGCAATAAAGAAGGATACACACCTGAATAAAGAACTAAACCACAGAAGGGAGTTTTTCTGTCCAGGAAAAGCAAAGCTGGGAGGAGTAGAAGAGGAGAAATGATCTGTGATATCAGTCTGTCCTGATAAAAGAAGAAACACAAACACACCTGAATCACAGCATCTACAGGTAAGAAACTCTGAGATAATAATTACTGTTGGTTTAACTTCACATTGATTATGATCTGACTGATTTAGTCGTGGTTATATTACATTATACTCAGGATCACTGGTTAACTAGTGAATGTCTGGATTTTGCACATTTTGTCTGTTGCTATCTGAGCTTTTTCAGTTTAATTATATACAGCTTCTTTAAAACATTATAGAGGAAATCAACTTAAAAAATAAATCAACTTAAAAATAAACTTCATATCTAGTCATTGATGCAAGGTTTCGTCACACTTAATTTCCCAATAAAACAAGTGTATCTTATATTTGAGTTATATGAGCAAAACAAGAAAATATAAGTAAAATTTTGTTTAAAAATAAATTTTGTTTTAACAGCAGGAATGTACAGCATACCAGTACACTGTAAAAAAAAAATTATAGTAATTCTTAACATTAAAAAAAAAATCCTACAGTGAAAACATGTTTAACTGGTTAACAGTAAGTTCTCTTGCTATATGGAGAAAAATTATTAAATCTAACAGGACATTTCATGTACCTTTACAGTACTTTTTAACTAGCATATATCACTTTATCTGTGTTTAAGGTGGTTGTCAGTGCATTATAAAGGTAAAAACAGATTTTAATATTTAAGTAGGTTTGTATATTAACATTATATCTAGAGATGCACCGAATGTTCGGCAACCGAAATTATTCTGGCGGGGAAAAAAAGGCTCTTCCGGTGTTCGGCTGAATAAGCGAAAAGACCAAATAAATTGTACCGAACAATGACATTTTTAACAGAGTGAGGGGCGCGCTCTCTTTATAATGCAGCAAACATGTCGGCAGTGAGGAAGCATTTAAAACTGACCGAGAAAGACGCAAAAATCAGTGAGAGACTGCATGTTTTCGATGAGAAGAGGAAGGAGTGGTTGCTGCTGATTGAAATCGCAAAATGGCCTTAAACAATTAGTAAATAAGCTGCAGAACGTTATGTTTTCTAATACACACAGGAATTGCTCACGGCTGATCTGCTTGTTAACCAGAGTTCAAAGTCCAAAGCGCAAGGAAAATCAGTAAAATTTTTATGAATTTTCATGTGACAATGTGATACATGCGACAAACATGTTCCCAAATTCGTAATGAGACTCATTTATAAATCTGCTGTTGTCAACAAAAAGAAGCGCTGAGGTCTTCCTGCGGCCAAAATAAAAGCTGAGCAGAAGCAAGAAATCCGTCAACATTCATAAATGTTAGTATTGTAATTTTACTGTTGTTCTGTAAAATAAAATAAAAAGTAAGACAATAATAATGGTAATAATAATTACAACAGCTCTGTTAATACATTTATTATAACATTCATACATAGTGTTCAAATTGGGATCTGTAATAGGCTATTTCTAATGTTTTAAAAGAAGTCTCTTCTGCTCATCAAGGCTGCATTTATTTGATCAAAAATACAGTAAAAATTGTGAAATATTATTATAATTTAAAATAAGTGTTTTCTATGTGAATATCTGTTAAAATATAATTTATTTCTGTGATCAAAGCTGTATTTTCAGCATCATTACTCCAGTCGTCAGTGTCACATGATCTTCAGAAATCATTCTAATATGCTGATTTGCTGCTCAAAGTGTCCAGTTCCTTTTCAGTCGTGACTGACGAATTGGGATCTCGCTTCGAGAGACCTATCTACTTCGAGTGTAAACTAAATGAGCCAATGGACATTGGCATGCGATGATTGCATCCAGCTGCCGCTGATCACAGCGTGAGCATAAAAAGGTAGCAGGTGCAACGCATACCAGCATTTTTGCTTCGGAGCCGAGCGATAACATCGTTCTGCTCCTGCGTTATCTTCGTTTGTGACGACGAGTTCAACGCGCTCTAGGGAGCTTTTTGTGTTGGCGGACGGTACTTCAGCGGTGGTCGTTCCTGTGTCGAGTGGATTGCGCACTTCAGGCTGCACTACCCCCTGTTGTGCTGCAAGCGGCCATCTCCCCTGTGCGTCTCAGCACCTAAAAGAGACACCGGCCTGTCGCCAAACCTTCACCCCGTGGTCAGACCATATTGTTATCGGTGCGTCTTGCCTTGAACCGTCTCAAAGGACGCTTACGAGGCAAGCACGTGCTGGACGGACGGACAACACGGCGACTGTTGCGTACATCAACTGACAAGGTGGTCTGCGCTCCCGTCGCATGTCTCAACTCGCCCACCACCTCCTCCTTTGGAGTCGGAAGGTTCTGAGATCACTTCGTGCCATTCACATTCCGGGTCTGCTCAACCATGCGGCCGACGAGCTGTCACGAGCTGCGCTCCCAGGAGAGTGGAGACTCCATCCACGGTCCAGCTGATTTGGAGACGTTTCAGAGCCACTCAGGTAGACCTGTTTGCCTCTCCAGAAACCTCTCACTGCCAGTTTTTCTACTCCCTGACCGAGGGAACACTCGGCATGGACGCACTGGCACACAGCTGGCCGCGGGGCCTGCGCAAGTATGTGTTTCCCCCAGTGAGCCTTCTCACACAGACACTGTGCAAGATTAGGGAGGATGAGTAGCAGGTCCTGCTTGTGGCACCGTATTGGCCCACTCGGACCTGGTTCCCAGAACTAATGCTCCTCGTGACAGCCCCTCCCTGGCAGATTCCTCTGAGGAAGGATCTACTGACTCCGAGACGGGGCACCCTGTGGCACACCTCTGGAAACTTCATGTCTGGTCCCCGGCTATGTGCCCAAGGTTCCCACTACTCCCTTCAGGGATCAGGTGGTGAGCCTGCAAGCTCTGCTCCCGGAGAAGGCAGACCCAGCCCTAGCTTTGCTTTGTCCCATCCAAGCCTTGAGATGGTATGTAGACCAGACACAAAGCTTTAGGACCTCAGACCAGCTCTTTGTCTGTTACAGAGGCTGGCAGAAGGGGAATGCCGTCTCTAAGCAGAGGATGGCCCACTGGATTGTGGATGCCATCACCCTGGCTTATCAGGCCCAGGGTGTGCCCTGCCCGCTCAGGTTGCGAGCTCACTCTACTAGAAGTGTTGCATCCTCCTGTGCGCTAGCTCAGATATTTGTAGAGCTGCGGGCTGGGCGACCCCCAACCCGTTCGCTAGACTCTATAGCCTTCATGTGGAGCCGGTATCCTCCTGTGTTCTCACCTCAAACAGGTAGAAGCACTGAGAGGCCCCCGTTTAGTGTCGGCTTGCTAAAACCGCTCCAGAGAGTCTGTACTGTAGACCCTGTCGAGCTCCTCCATCCCCTGGGCAGGCCAGATGTGGCAGAACGTCCGGTGCCAGGCCCTCACTCGATGAATCCGTGAGAACCGGTAGAGGGCTGGGCTCCATATGTAGAGACCTAAGCGGATCCCATATGTGTAAAGTCCACGGCATAGCCTCAGAGCCCGTGTTTACCCGGCAGACTTCTGCCATTTCCATGAGGGATACAATCACCTCTAATCTTCCATATGCCTCCAAGCGCTGCCCTCAGAGGAGGCAGACCCAGCCCTAGTTTTGCTCTGTCCCGTCCGAGCCTTAAGGTGCTACTTAGACCGGACGCAAAGCTTCAGGACCTCAGACCAGCTCTTTGTCTGTCACGGAGGCCGGCAGAAGGGAATGCCGTCTCAAAGCAGAGGATGGCCCACTGGATAGTGGATGCCATTACCCTGGCTTATCAGGCCCAGGGTGTGCCCTGCCCGCTCAGGTTGCGAGCTCACTCTACTAGAAGTGTTGCATCCTCCTGTGCGCTAGCTCAGATATTTGTAGAGCTGCGGGCTGGGCGACCCCCAACCCGTTCGCTAGACTCTATAGCCTTCATGTGGAGCCGGTATCCTCCTGTGTTCTCACCTCAAACAGGTAGAAGCACTGAGAGGCCCCCTTTTAGTGTCGGCTTGCTAAAACCGCTCCAGAGAGTCTGTACTGTAGACCCTGTCGAGCTCCTCCATCCCCTGGGCAGGCCAGATGTGGCAGAACGTCCGGTGCCAGGCCCTCACTCGATGAATCCGTGAGAACCGGTAGAGGGCTGGGCTCCATATGTAGAGACCTAAGCGGATCCCATATGTGTAAAGTCCACGGCATAGCCTCAGAGCCCGTGTTTACCCGGCAGACTTCTGCCATTTCCATGAGGGATACAATCACCTCTAATCTTCCATATGCACCTAAACGGGTGTCATATGTGTAAGTGCTTCCGAAACCTCCTTCGGGAAGGATGGGGCTTCCGCAACGTTCCTGTTCCAAGTGGAACGGGTACGTTTTCCCAGTGTTATCCAATCTCACTGAGTGGGTAGTGCTATGACAACGGTGACTGGTCTTCTTGTTGCGAGCCCCAGCCTACACCAAAAAGGGGGCGCAAGAGGCTCGCACAGGAAACTGGAAGGGGCAGGATCTGTGGCATTATTGATCCCAATTCATCTGTCACGACGTGACTCGTAGCGACCAACTGAAAGGGAACGTCTCGGTTACGTATGTAACCCTCGTTCCCTGAAGGAGGGAACGGGGACGTCACGTCCCGTCGCCACGGCTGCTGTACCACACCTGAACGGCCGGGTCACCAGCTCGGCTCCTCAGCGAAAACCTGAGTATCCGTTGCACCTGCTACCTTTTTATGCTCACGCTGTGATCAGCGGCAGCTGGATGCAATCATCGCATGCCAATGTGCATTGGCTCGTTTAGTTTACACTCGAAGTCGATTGGTCTCTCGAAGCGAGATCCCAATTCGTAGGTCACTATGTGACGTCTCTGTTCCCTCCTTCAGGGAACGAGGGTTACATACATAACCGAGACGTTTTCCTTCTTTTTGTCTTTAGACAATCACATGCCTAATTCAAGAAGGGGGACTCAAAAATGGCAATTTTTTTCTTTTATTTTACTAACTTATTCATTTTAAGTTAAATTGTGCTTTTTTGGTGTAATAATGTCTTCTAATGTTTAAAAATGTTGTGTTAAATAAATATTTTTAAATTGTTGTTTTGTAATTAATTTTTTTCTTTGAAAAGCAAGACAAATCAGTAAAAAGCACATTTTGCCTATTTAATTGATGCAATGGTGAAGAAAATTAGCAAAATACATGGGGGGAAAAACGCGAAAAACCGTGTTCGATATTCAGTCCAGTGTTTCATTTTGTTTTGCTTCGGCCAAGTATTTTCATTTCGGTGCATCCCTAATAATATATTTTAATGAAATATATTTTCCTGTAAATTTAACTTAAATCTGTAAAACCTGAAATATTGCTGCTGTATTTTTTAATGGAAAAGTTCTGGCGACCGCAGCTGCTTTACTGTAAGTTTTACTGTTGTTTTTTTTTGGTTTTTTTTCAGTGTATCAGCTTTAGGAGCTTCATGTGTGTATTTATAGCTGATGTAGAATCTAATATGATAAAGTAGAAATGACATGATCTGATGTTCTGGATCTGGTCAGATGTTCTGCATCATTTCTTGAGACCGATTTCTGTTTTTCCCTCAGAAATGGAGAGAATCACATTTATGTCTCTTCTGCTCACAGGTGAGTGAGTGTTTACACGAGTGCTTGACTAGTTCTAGTGTTGATAGTTAGTGTTAGTGCTGTGCTGAAAGTGTTCAAGTGTGTTTGAATGATTCTGTAATCGTGTGTGTTGGTGAGGAGATTGAGCTGCTATTTATTAAGTGATCTTAGTAAAATACTAAGATACTTCACTACTGTACTATCACTTCTTGTGTTGAATGTGAATGTGTCTCTCCTCAGCCGTGCTCAGTTCGTCTGCAGGAGCTCCGCATCAGTATCAGTTTGTGAATCAGAACCTGAGCTGGACTGAAGCTCAGAGTTACTGCAGAGAGAATCACACAGATCTGGTCACTATCAATGACATACAAGAACAGAATGACATTGAACAGCTCATAAAGAGTAGCTCTGATCGTGTCTGGATTGGGCTGAAGAGTACAGACTCATGGATATGGTCTCTGAGTGACCCTGCCTTCTACACAGCACATGAGACTCAGTATAGGAACTGGGACACTGAACCACACCGACAACCAGATGGAGATGGAGACTGTGTTTACATGGATTGTGGGAATGGACAGAATTGTGTGAATGATCATAAAGGAAAATGGCATGATGCAGACTGTAGTACAATAATGCATTTCATCTGTTATAATGGTGAGTTCAGCTGTAAGTGATCACAACACTCAGAAATGTGCTCAAAACAATACTGAGTATTTTCATGACCAGTAATAATAAACACTTTTTTTAATGCATTAGCCATGTGTTTCTTTGTTTTTGGTAAATGAGAGCAGAAATAACAGTTTTTTCTCATTTTTTATTTAATTCCACTAAGAATACTATTCACTCTAAATAAATTTCAGACAAATGTCTTTCTGTTTTAAAGCCAGTAAAGGATTCGTCTCTGGACAGGGGCAAAAGAACTGGACTGAAGCTCAGAAATACTGCAGAGAGTATCACACAGGTCTGGCCAGCGTGAGGAATCAGAGTGAGAATGAACAGATTCAGAGCATCATAACAGATAAACAAGCCTGGATCGGTCTGCACAGACTCTGGGTTTGCTCAGATAACAGCACCGCCACATTCACACACTGGAAAACTAATAGACCCAATAACAGAGGCACAAATCATGATGACTGCGCATTGATTGATCACCAGGGACGATGGACAGACGAGGACTGTACACATCAGCATCCCTTTGTGTGTTATGATGGTGAGTAGATCAATCCTCTGAGCTGCTGTACGTCTACATGTCAAACTACAGAAACTCTCTCATCATTACAGGAGAAGTTCAACGAGTGCACTGTAACTTCACATGTGTTCCTGAGTTATTATCATTAAAAAAATATTACTGTTCAAAAACTTTTGACTGGTAGTGTAGCTATGTATGTATGCATCACACTCATATCACATCTAGTTGTTTTGGATAAGAATAAAACGTCAGGTCCAACAATATCGTGTCTTTTTTAATTTAAATCTAGATTTATTCGCATTGGCCCATGGAAACCTCTATGAACACACTTGACTTGACTAAAAAAGCGCGGGGGACGAATTTACATTTTATTAAAAAGTGTTCACGTATTCTACACTCATGGCGCGCACATACATTAGGATAGGTTAGATGCCTGCCTCCGCTGCGAGTCCCTATCAAGCACTTTACCGATTCAGCTACTCTCTTCTTCTCCTCCTGCCTTGCTCTTTGGCCCGCATCACTCACCGCAGAGCAAGCCTGTTCTTGATAAATCTCCTGTGAAAACGTGGGAAAAGCCGACGAGGAAGAAGTTGGAGTGAAGCGATCTTTATATAGGCGGAGCAAAATACTTCATCGCTCCGTCTATAGCACATTGTGATTGGATGTTTACGCCGTCTATACAGGATACAATCCAATGGGCCACTGGCTGCTCGCTGTCCCTGCGTGATGATCCTTGGCAAAACAAAAATAATATTTTGTCGGCCCCTTAAATGCGTCGGCCCACCGGGAAAATGCCCGGTATGCCCGATTACCAATCCAGCCCTGATTACAGGAGAAGTTCAACAAGCGCACTGTAACTTCACGTGTGTTCCTGACTGGTTAATTCACCCAAAAATGAAAATTCACTCATCATTTACTCATCCCATGTCATTCCAAATTCATAAGACTTTGGTTCATCTTTGAAACACATGAAGATGTTTTTAATGAAATCTCAGAGGTTTCTGTCCTTGCACTGAAAGTCCAGGTAACCAAAACTAAGAAGATCTGAAAAGGTCATGAAAGCAGCAAAAACCGAATCCATATGAATTCATACACTGAAAAAAAAAATTGGTGTAGAATCAGTTTTTACTCAGAAACTGCTAATACATTTCACAAATAATTACAAAGAAACAGCACGTAACACAGTGAATCAACGAAGTACTGCACACATTGTGAAGTACTGAAATAGTATTTTCTTGTAAAATGTACTTCAATAATCTTTTATTTACAACATCAAAAAATCTTTATTTTTATTTTATTTTATTCATTTCAGTGCATGAACAATATATTTAATTTAGGTTTGTATTAACATATAAATGCACATGCACAGATCGAGGGAAACACAAGCGGTTAACACAAAAGGTCATGCGTCACACGATGAACCAATGAGGTTTATTCTAGCATGACACACTCTATGTAATGCATTTGATGTTTGTGTGTCTTTAGATGTAAATAAAAAGCCTGGATTAAACCGCTTGATTTATATGGATTCATTTTATGATGCCTTTATGAGCTTTTCTGATCTTCTAAGTTTACCTGGACTTTAAAACCTCTCACATTTCATTCATTCGTGTTTCAGAGATGAACCACAGTCTTATGGGTTTGAAACAACATGAGGGGGAGTAAATCATAATAGAATTTTCATATGGACAATTATTAAAAAAAACAAAAACAAAATGACAACTAATAAAAGTGTCACAAATTTAGTACATTTGTAGCTAAAATGAAAATGTAAAAATAAAAACTACTTCAGAATATTGATAAAAACTATAATAATATCTATGCACTGGATCCTGTTTTGTATCCTGCTTTTCTTGCTCATCTGTTCGTGTTTCCAGATAAGCTGGTTCTGATCCGAGAGAATAAGACGTGGACTGAAGCTCTGAGATGCTGCAGAAACATGGACATGGACCTGGTGTCGGTGGATTCGGATCTCATAATCTTGTACTGCAGTTATATCTGATCAAATGCACATTGTTATTCTTTAGCTTGGGTTAAACAAATCAATTTTGCTTGGTTGGAACAGCAGCTATGCTAATTATGTTTCTATTTGTTTCTCTGTTTCTGCTGGGATTGACATCCCGTGGTAACTAGGATTTACACAAGCTTCAGTCTGGATCCAGAACACCTGAGAAGAGATGATGCCAACCCCTCAGAGGACCTCAGATGATGCCAACCCTGAAACAACATACAGAACTACCACATTTTGCTATAAGTTTGATTGCATCATATAATAATTGCTGCTAATAATTGCTGCATCGTCTGTTTGATTACGTCTTTAATTGATTTTTCCGTACATTTCTGCCATATGTTTATTAACTGTCACCACTGATAAGCTACTACTAAATATTGTAGAAACCTAATTTGTTGTAAAGTTGCTTTGCAACGATTTGTATCGTGAAAAGCGCTATACAAATAAACTTGAATTGAATTGAATTTAATGTTTTGTTGGACATTCTAGTCGGAGGTGCAGCGGTGTTGTTCAAACATGCTTTCGCACTGCGCTCCAGAGCATTCATTTTGCAAATGTCCGTTCCCTTCTTAACAAAACAGATGAACTACTTCTCCTCCAAACTCTGCTGCATTGTGACGTGCACAAGGGTGGGTCTGGGGGGGCTCGAGCCCCTGCCCCTTTAATCACTAACGCTAAAGTGCCCTTTTCGGTCCGATCTAGGTGCCACCAGACCGCGATTTCTACCGAGAGAGACCCTCGTAACGCTATTACTCCCCTGCCCCTCTAGAGGTCCGTGCACGCCACTGGTGCTTCACTGAAATCACTTCATCTGCCGGGCTTCCAGCTGTTCAGAGCGGATCGCATCGCAGAGTTAACCGGGAAAACGAGAGGTGGTGGATTGTGTTTCTATATCAACGAAAGTTGGGGTTCAGATGTAACAACTCTGAAAGAGATATGCTCTCCTAATTTAGAGGCGCTCTTAAACTGTAAACCTTTCTACTCGCCGCGGGAGTTTTCCTCGTTCATTTTCGTGAATGTGTACATTCCTCTGGACGTGTGCGTGAGCGCAGCATTTCAACAGCTGGCTGAACTAATAACTGAAACGGAGCAACGGTACCAGGACTCTCTTTTAATCATTCTTGGAATTTTAACAAAGCAAATCTTTCCTGTGATCTGCCAAAATACAGACAGCACATTACATGTCCCACCAGAGACAGTAATATATTGGACCAATGTTACACCACAATAAAGGATGCATATCCCACTGTCACACGGGCAGCTTTGGGACTCTCTGATCACTGCCTGGTTCATCTTATACCGACCTACAGGCAGAAGCTGAAATCAGCTAAACCTATATTAAGGACTGTAAAAACATGGACTAATGAAGCAGAGCGGGATTTACAAGCCTGCTTCGACTACACAGACTGGAGTGTTTCTGAAGCTGCAGCCTGGACGAGCTCACAGAGACTGTAACTTCATACATCAGTTTCTGTGAGGACATGTGCATCCCCACCAGGACATTCCTATCATTCAATAATGATAGACCGTGGTTTACTGGGAAACTCAAACAGCTTCGTCACGCCAAAGAGGATGCTTACAGAAGTGGGGATAAAATCTTGTACAACCAGGCCAGAAACAGACTGACAAAGGAGATCAGAGTGGCTAAAAGTAGCTACTCTGATGAGCTGAAAAAACAGTTTTCAGCCAACGATCCAATGTCAGTATGGACTGGTCTGAGGAACATCACTACGTACAAGACACCACCCCCGATCTCTGGAGGATCAACAAATGGCAAAGGAGCTAAATGCATTTTACTGCAGATTTGAAAAGCCCAGTCCCCCCCCACCTGCTCTGATCTGCACTTCACACATTTACTAAAATCTGCTGCAACCCCCCTTCCTGCCTCCCCCACCATTCAACCTGCATTTATGGTCTGTGTTGAGGATGTGAACCGTGTTTTCAAACAACAGAAATCTAAGAAAGCTTCAGGCCCAGACGGTGTTTCACCTGCCTTTCTAAAAGTCTGCGCTGACCAACTGACCCTCCATCTTTACACAGATCTTCAACAGATCACTGGAGCTGTGTGAAGTCTCCTCCTGCTTCAAACGCTTCACCATCATCCCAGTCCCCAAAAAACCCAAAATCACTGGACGTAACTACAGACCTGTCGCTCTCACGTCTGTGGTCATGAAGTTACTTGAGAGACTGGTCCTGGCCTACCTGAAGGACATCACTAGACCCTTGCTGGATCCCTGTTCACAATGGAGACGAGTCTGCTTACAGACAGGAGGTTAAAGAGCTGGCTGTCTGGTGCAGTCTTAAACACGCTCAAAACTGTGGAGATGATCATGGACTTCGGGAGAAACCCCCCTGCACTCCCCCCACTCACCATCATGAACAGCACTGTGGTTGCAGTGCAGTCATTCAGATTCCTGGGCACCACCATCTCTGTGGACCTGAAGTGGGACATTCACATAGACTCCATTGCTAAAAAGGCCCAGCAGAGGCTGTAATTCCTTCAACAGCTGAAAAAGTTCAACCTGCCACAGGAGTTGCTGAAACAGTTCTACTCTGATATCATTGAGTCTTTCCTATAACTGTTTGGTTTGGTTCAGCTACCAAATCAGACATCAAGAGTGTAGTGTTAAAAACAAGCTTCAACTTTCCAATTTTGTCCCTTGTTTCTTGGCCACTGTGGGAGGTGTTGATGCAATATTCCGACGCGTGCAAAGCACCATGAATAGATCCAGAAAGGCTTGTTGAAGTTCCAAACAATAACTGAAGTTTATTAAACCAAAATTAACTTGAATTGCAACATAAAACAAACAAACAACTTAAAGGCTAATTGCAGGCTTGTTGCACCATGCCATCTTAGCTCCATGCGCACGGTCGAAAGACTGTATGCTCTCGCACCAGCACCCCCCTCCTGTCAGGGGTGGCATATCCTTTTAAACATTTTTCCCTTCACACCTATAGAGGGCACACACTCAGAGAAATAAACAACATTAACAATATAGCAGCAAACTAATATATAAATGAACATATAGAAAAATTAAACAAGATAGTAAGTATGGCTCCTACACCCGGCCCCTAATTGAGGGTTTAAGCAATTACAATAAATTAAATGTATATGGAGCCAAATATGCATATAACAAGGAGAAATAATACTCATCTTTTAATCTTTATCCAAAATAAACAACATTAACAATATAGCAGCAAACTAATATATAAATGAACATATAGAAAAATATTATACGATAGTAAGTATGGCTCCTACACCCGGCCCCTAATTGAGGGTTTAAGCATCAATTACAATAAATTAAATATAAATGGAGCCAAATATGCATATACAAGGAGAAATAATACTCATCTTTTAATCTTCATCCAGTCGTTCTAAGATTCAGTTCTAGTTTTCTGCATCTTCTAACAGCAGGCAAAGTTTGGTAATAGGTCTTTCCAAGAAACCCGTCTTTGTCTTAAGTTTAACATTTCTTATGAGTCCTTTGGAATCAGGTAAAACTTCTGTTACTCTTCCAATAGGCCACGATCCACGAGGTGCTGAAATGTCCACAACTAGGACAATATCTCCCTTCTGCAGTCCTCTTTTAGCAGTAAACCATCTTTGTTGTTCTTGTCGTAATGGTAAGTACTCTTGGGACCACCTCTTCCAAAACAGGTCAGATAAAAATTGTACTTGCCTCCATCGACGTCTGATGTATACATCTGACTTCTTAAACAGTCCAGGGGGTAAAGCAGGGCTAGACTTTAGCAGGAGAATGTGATTTGGTGTCAAAGGTTCAAGATCATGATGGTCATCAGACAATGTGGTAATGGGACGACTATTCAAGATTGATTCTACCTCACAAAAGAGTGTTTGTAATTCTTCATCATCAAGGTTGTGGTGTTGCAAAATAGAGCATAAGATCTGCCTCACCATACGAATGAGCCTCTCCCATACTCCCCCATGATGTGAGGCTCCTGGAGGATTAAACGTCCACTGAATTCCTTTCTGGAGCATTGCCTTCTGGATTGTGCTTTGGTTCCAGTCTGAAAGTGAATTATGTAACTCTCTTTTTGCACTCACCAGGTTAGTTCCATTATCAGATCGAATATGCAGCACTTGACCTCCTCTGGCTATGAATCATCTTAAAGCGTCAATGCAAGAATCTGTGGTCAGTCCATAAATACATGTAACATCATTCATAAATGTGTGATGGAAATTAATTCAAGAAATTTATATATACATATTTGTGTAAACATTTTAAATTTATTTAGGTAAGATGCATTTGTGTGAGCATTTGGGGAAATATTTATGCTTTTATTTGTGTATTTATGAATTGTGTTTTGAATTTACGAATCGGATTTTGTAAATGTAAATTGTGCTGTGCATTTATGAATTTTGTTTTGCAAATGTGTTATTTTTGAGGCTGATCTGTCTCCATACCAGTGTTGTGGGTCAACTGGGGATCGTGTTAACTGGGGATGTGCTCGTGCTCGTGAGCTATTTTACTGAACTTTCCAGCAGATTCGTCAGATGTGAACTACAAAGCTCCAAAGAAAACCTGTTTGGTACATTATTAATGTTCTTAAAAAAATGTCGGGACAACTATTACACGGTGCTGTTTCCTCAATACCCGTGCTAATGTATTCAACACAGTTTTAATGTCATTGTAGTGGTAAAAACAAGCTTCAACTTTCCTATTTTGTCCCTTGTTTCTTGGCCACTGTGGGAGGTGTTGATGCAATATTCCGACGCGTGCAAAGCACCATGAATAGATCCAGAAAGTCTTGTTGAAGTTCCAAACAATAACTGAAGTTTATTAAACCAAAATTAACTTGAATTACAACATAAAACAAAAAAACTTAAAGGCTAATTGCAGGCTTGTTGCACCATGCCATTAGCTCCATGCGCACGGTCGAAAGACTGTATGCTCTCACACCAGCGCCCCCCTCCTGTCAGGGGTGGCATATCCTTTTAAACATTTTTCCCTTCACACCTATAGAGGGCACACACTCAGAGAAATAAACAACATTAACAATATAGCAGCAAACTAAGTGAACATTGAACATATAGAAAAATTAAATAAGATATGGCTCCTACACCCAGCCCCTAATTGAGGGTTCAATTACAATTTACAATAAATTAAATATAAATGGAGCCAAATATGCATATACAAGGAGAAATAATACTCATCTTTTAATCTTCATCCAGTCGTTCTAAGATTCAGTTCTAGTTTTCTGCATCTTCTAACAGCAGGCAAAGTTTGGTAATAGGTCTTTCCAAGAAACCAGTCTTTGTCTTAAGTTTAACATTTCTTATGAGTCCTTTGGAATCAGGTAAAACTTCTGTTACTCTTCCAATAGGCCACGATCCACGAGGTGCTGAACTGTCCACAACTAGGACAATATCTCCCTTCTGCAGTCCTCTTTTAGCAGTAAACCATCTTTGTTGTTCTTGTCGTAATGGTAAGTACTCTTGGGACCACCTCTTCCAAAACAGGTCAGCTAAAAATTGTACTTGCCTCCATCGACGTCTGATGTATACATCTGACTTCTGAAACAGTCCAGGGGGTAAAGCAGGGCTAGACTTTAGCAGGAGAATGTGATTTGGTGTCAAAGGTTCAAGATCATGATGGTCATCAGACAATGTGGTAATGGGACGACTATTCAAGATTGATTCTACCTCACAAAAGAGTGTTTGTAATTCTTCATCATCAAGGGTGTGGTGTTGCAAAATAGAGCATAAGATCTGCCTCACCATACGAATGAGCCTCTCCCATACTCCCCCATGATGTGAGGCTCCTGGAGGATTAAACGTCCACTGAATTCCTTTCTGGAGCATTGTCTTCTGGATTGTGCTTTGGTTCCAGTCTGAAAGTGAATTATGTAACTCTCTTTTTGCACCCACCAGGTTAGTTCCATTATAAGATCGAATATGCAGCACTTGACCTCTTCTGGCTATGAATCGTCTTAAAGCGAAAATGACTCCGTACCTTTTTACTTGACTTCTACCTCTTTTTGTCTCAAAAGGTCCAAAGTAGTCAACTCCAACATTGCAAAAAGGTGGAAGATCAACTTGTAGTCTTTCCTTAGGTAAGTCTGCCATCTTTTGCTCTCCAATATTTCCCCTTACACGCTTACATACCACACATCTAGACAGAACTTTGCGGGGTGCAGAATTGGCATTTATAATTCAATATTTCTTTCTCAGTTGTGAGAGAACATGGTTTCTGCCAGCATGTCCGAGCTGCTCATGTATGTGCCGTTTGGGTTCTTGGTGTCCTTATTCACGCAGGCTACCTGGATTTCTTTCCTTTTTGCACTAAGCAATCGAAGGACATTATTGAACTTTAAGAACCATGCTACTGCTTTGTCCAACTTGAAAAGTAGTTAAGTAGTTGGCTGGTAGGATTTTCCTTGACTTTAAGGACAATACTGTACACAGTAGTGTTTCTTTTAACTTCAACATCATCAAGTGACTGGTCCATGGATCCACACTCTGCACTTTACCAATGTGCTGGCACTCACCCCTCTTGATGCCAAGTCTGCCGGGTTCTGCTTGGTTCTGATAAATTTCCACTGTGTTACATCAGTGTTTTCTCTGATAACAGAGATCCTATTTGCGACAAATGTGTGGAATCGTGCATTCTCATTTGCGATGCATTTCAGTACTGACTGACTATCAGTCCAAAATGTTGAGCTTTTGAGATCTAGCTCCGATGCTTTCCTTAGCATAACATCCACTCTGACTGCTAACACTGCAGCTGTCAGTTCTAGACGTGGAATTGTCACTTGCTTAAGCGGAGCAACCCTGGCTTTTCCCAACATGAAAA
>NW_015556049.1:22446-26051 GCF_001515605.1 Sinocyclocheilus anshuiensis | reverse complement strand
AAGACACATGTACAGTGTGCATATCATCAGTCAGTCTCAAGTAACTCACTGTGCCATATCCTTGCTCACTGGCATCAGAGAAATTATGCAGCTCAGCTTGCTTCTGTGTTCTGAAACCAATTGGCTTTACACATCGTGGTACCCTGAAATCTTGTATCTCATCAAGATTCTTTATCCACTTTGTCCACTTTTCCACTGCAGCTTGAGGTATTTCTTGGAGATCTTGGAGAAGCAATATTGCAGGTAGAGTAAATGGACTCAAATCCAAGTGGATCATATATGGAGCTTACAACTGACAGTAAGTCTCTTCGGGTGTGGGATCTGCACTTAACAGTGATATTGAACTTAAACATATCATTCTCCACGCACCACAACAATCCAAGTGCTCTTTCAGTGGGAAGCCTTTCCCTGTCGAGATCCAGTTCCTTTACATTCTGAGCTCTGACTTCCTTTGGAATATGTGCAAGCACAGTGCGACTGTTACTCACCCATTTTGTGAGATGGAATCCTCCTGTTTGACAGAGAGATGTAAGGTCTTTCACCATCTCTACTGCTTCAAGCTCTGTTGAAAGTGACTTTAAACAATCATTCACATAGAAGTTGTTTTCAACAGTGCTTATTATCTCAGATCGAAAACAGTCATTGTTATCTTTGGCGGGTTGTCTTAGAGCAAAGTTAGCACAACTTGGGGATGACACTGCCCCAAAAAGATGTACTAGCATTCTATGTTCCACAGCAGGCATACTGGCATCACCATCTGGCCACCAGAGGAATCGCAAAAAGTCAACATCTGCCTTTGACACTCTGACCTGATGGAACATTGCTTTGATGTCGGTCATAACTGCTACAGGTTCTTGGCGAAATCTGGTGAGGACATCGAAAAGTGTGCTGGTTAAATCAGGACCCTGAAGAAGTTCTGAGTTGAGGGATTTACCTTGACAGGTAGCAGCACAGTCAAAGACAACTCTTATGGTCTGTTTTTGTGAATGGTATACACCGTGATGTGGGATGTACCATAATTTACCGTCTGTTCTTTTCAACTCTTGTTGCGGTACTACTTCGGCATAGCCCTTATTTATGACTTCAGTTAGAAATTCAGTATAGTCGGTTTTGAATTGTTCATTCCTTTTGAACTTTCTTTTCAGACTTTGAAGTCGCTGTTCTGCCACTTGGTAATTGTTGGGCAATATTGTGTCCTCCTTCCTAAAGGGTAAATCAAGAGTGTAATGTCCATCTTTCAACTTGATTGATTCTTCCGCAATCTTGATGAATCTTTTGTCTTCTACAGACATTTCAGCCTTGTCTTCTCTTGACCTCTCATTGAAATCATGATTGTATTGTTGTTTCAACATTTCTTCTAGGTTTGAGACAGAAATTCTGTTAACAACAACAACATCACAGCTATACCTGTTTGCTGTGCCTTTGCCTTGTAAAGGACCATTAACAACCCACCCTAGCAGGGTCTTAACTGCATATGGCCCATCCCCTTGGCTATTAATGACTTCCCAAGGTTCAATGGCTTTGGGAGTGTTGCTTCCAATCAGCAGCTCCACCTTGGCTGGAATCCTAAGAATCTGTACCTTATTCAGGTAAGGCCATTTAGACAGTTCTTCCTTTGTGGGAATGTTAGAGGTGTCAACGGGCATGCTCTGTTGTGTGTAGATTTCAGGCAATGGTCACAAGATGCATTCATGGGACATTTGGTGACCACATTGTCATTCTTTACAGATTTTTCAGCATTCTTGAGATACTCAATTTTAGCTGTGGTGGCTGCAATTTCTGCTTGAACTTCCCATACCTCCTTCATCTTTCTAAGTTCTTCTTCTTCCTTCTCTATAGCATGTTTTCGTTGCAGTTCATTGGCTTTTGCAAGTAATGCTGCTCTCTCTGCCTCTGCAGAGATACGTGCTGAAGTTGATGTTGACACACTTGTTCTGCTTGAACTTGATCTGCTGGATCTGCCAGATCTATTACTAAACCACTGAGGCATTATCTTCATTTACTTGATCAGTGACTTTTAGAGCAGAAGAAAGTTGAGTACTGGCTTGAGAGTCAGGTTCTTGAACAGTAGACATCCACCTTTCAACAGTAGAAATAAACATATCAACCTGCTTCATTCTTGGTTCATACCAGGTTTTCAAGTCTTCAAGCTTTATCCTCTTCACTTAACACTTGAACATAGGATTCTTGAAGAGACTTGAATTCAACAAGCTGTTCACTGAACTTTAACATGTTCCCCTTTACTTCTTCCAAATATTCAACATCAGCCATCAAATAATTAACAATATTCATTCGCCTTGTAAGATGTGCCATCTTGCCTGCCCTGGAGGCTTTTAAACCAGCAGCAACCTCATTCAAGTCCTTCTGAACTGAGCTTGGGGATTGTTCTACATCAGACTCCTCCATTTTGCCTCAAACAAGCAAATATCCTCTTTCCAAGACAAAACTTTTTCAAATTTCCTTTGATTCTTCTTTAAAAATTACACACATAAAGATCTTTGAATTCTTCCATCAAATGAATTCTTTCATCCAGTGTCTGCAGCATCAAACTTGAATGTCTTTCCAATAACATTCAAATTTAACTCCGTATTAGCTCAGCAAACTGCATACTCAAGCACATACCTCTTTGAGAAGTTTCCTTTGTTTGCTGTCTCCAATGCCATGCGGTCTCAAATGTTCCATTCAAGTACAAAATTAATCCTCTTCTCAAACAAGTTCTATTTTCAAAGCAAAGTCTTTCGACATATTGTAGTTGTAAAAACAAGCTTCAACTTTCCAATTTTGTCCCTTGTTTCTTGGCCACTGTGGGAGGTGTTGATGCAATATTCCGACGCGTGCAAAGCACCATGAATAGATCCAGAAAGGCTTGTTGAAGTTCCAAACAATAACTGAAGTTTATTAAACCAAAATTAACTGGAATTGCAACATAAAACAAACAAACAACTTAAAGGCTAATTGTAGGCTTGTTGCACCATGCCATCTTAGCTCCATGCGCACGGTCAAAAGACTGTATGCTCTCGCACCAGCACCCCCCTCCTGTCAGGGGTGGCATATCCTTTTAAACATTTTTCCCTTCACACCTATAGAGGGCACACACTCAGAGAAATAAACAACATTAACAATATAGCAGCAAACTAATATATAAATGAACATATAGAAAAAGTAAATAAGATAGTAAGTATGGCTCCTACAAAGAGACTACAGCAGACAGTCAGGACTGCTGAGAGGATCATTGGTGCTCCCCTGCCCAGCCTCCAAGATCTTTACACCTCCAGATTGAGGAAAAGGGCTGGTAAAATCACTCTGGACCCCACACACCCAGCCCACTCTCTCTTCGAACGGTTGCTCTCTGAACATCCAGGCACAAGAACAGACTATATTCAGCCTGAACGATTAAAACGTTCATAACTACACACTGTCCATCATAACTGACACATTTATACATTGCATCTGAAAATTGTACATTTCTAAACTACATAAAATGTACACTTGTAAATAACATATCTGTACATTCATTAAAACAATATATGTTTTTTTCTCTATATTTCTACTTCTCTATTATATTGCATTCATTAATTTTCTGTTTTTCCTATATTAGTTATTTA
>NW_015556049.1:10662-21693 GCF_001515605.1 Sinocyclocheilus anshuiensis | reverse complement strand
GTGTGTGTGTGTGTGTGTGTGTGTGTGAACAGCTCTTTCTGACATCTGACATTTGCATGTTCTCTGACATTGCTTTTTGTCACATGACATGCAAACAGATAAAATATTTTAGCTTTTTTAGTAAGTGTTTTACCTTGATTGTTGTTTTAAAATGATTTGTTTGAATTTTACATTCATTATATTCATGCCCCAGTTCGAGCCCGTTTGGAAAACCTTGACGTTGTGTAATGTTTAATGCAATTCATGTTGTTAAGAACAATGAATAGAATATATTGTCTTTCTCTTTTATTTTTATATTAATATGGTACAAGAGTATCCTACTTAAATCAATGTAATGAACGAGTCAGGTCAAAGGTAATCTAAAAGTAATCAAAATGTGTAATGTAATGGATTATATTACTAACTACAATTTTTGTTGTGTAATTTGGAATCAGTAACGGATTACATTTACAAGTAATCTGCCAGCACTGCCTACACATATATACAATAGTAAGAAAAACTTAAAAACACTTAAAAACACACGAAACACGTGGCATTTATTTTAAAGAAATAAAGCAGAAGCACTCCAAGTATAAAGTCTGTTAGATTTCAAAATATTAAATAAAACGACACTTTGTGGTTTAAAAAAAAATATTTTAGTTTGAGTTATTTTAGTACAAGAAGTTAAATTAAAAATAATTGAGAAATGTTGCCTTGGCAACTAGGTAAAATAATAGTTTAATTTGATTAGTTTCCATAACTCTGTTTCTAAAAAGAGCTTTTTTTTTAATCAGACAAACTGATGATTTTGCATATTTTCCCTGAAAAGCGCTCCTGGTTTCCTGGTTCGATTGTGTTTTTTTGTTTTTTTACCATCATCGTCATCTTGAGGAAGAACGGCACACATTCAAATTCTCTCCTGAAGATTCAGTCTATCCCGTATCTGATTATTCAGCCCTGAGGGACACTGGGACATTCATGACTATCAGCTGCATAAAAACATGAAGAACAATATGTAAATGAATAGGGAAATAATTTGAATGTCACACAAACACACGAGACGCTGGAGATAAACAGAGACGAGGAATATGATAATAATATCAGTATTCATTAAACAATTACTCAAAATGATAACCAAAAATATACTTGTGCTCTTTCAGACCTCAGCAGATTCTCTTTCACGTCTCATCGAAGTCTCGACTTTATCTCAGACGTTTCCCTGGAGAAATAAAAATGGCATAGACAATATTGCATAGACATCAATTGTTTTTATTTAGAGCTAGTTATAAATACTATAACCTAATCTACAAACTCACCCTAACAGACAACATTCTGCATTTTCACAAATATTATAATATTATACGTTCTATACTGTTTTTACAAATGAGGACGTCTCCAAATGGAGGTTTTGTCAGGTTTAACTCACTTCTGGGTATAAATTAGTCCCCAAAATAAATATGGTTAAGGCAAGACAGTACTAGTCAATAAGGTAAAAATATTAACTAACAGACATAACCATATCTCCCCAGTTTATTAAGCTCAGTACATTAAAACGACTGTTTTGTATTACAACTTTTCTGTAATGTCATGTTTAAAAATGAAAATATTTTTTACTAATTAAAACTTTTGAAGATATGCATTGTAATTTAAATCTACAGATGCAAATAGATAAAGTGCAATAAAATAAAAACGCAAAGCTGGGAGGAGCAGAAGAGGAGAAATGATCTGTGATATCAGTCTGTCCTGATAAAAGAAGAAACACAAACACACCTGAATCACAGCATCTACAGGTAAGTCACTCTGAGATAATAATTACTGTTGGTTTAACTTCACATTGATTATGATCTGACTGATTTAGTCGTGGTTATATTACATTATACTCAGGATCACTGGTTAACTAGTGAATGTCTGGATTTTGCACATTTTGTCTGTTGCTATCTGAGCTTTTTCAGTTTAATTATATACAGCTTCTTTAAAACATTATAGAGGAAATCAACTTAAAAAATAAATCAACTTAAAAAAAAGAAACTTCATATCCAGTGATTGATCCAAAGGTGACGGTGATAATAACTTCATAAAGGTTTCCTCTTAATTTCCCAATAAAACAAGGGTGTCCTAATTTGAGTTATTATATAGCAAAACAAGAAAATAAAAGTAAAACTTAGCATTAAAAAACTGCATTTACAGTAATGTACTTACAACAGCAATGCAACACCAGATCTCACTGTCTGTGTGAGTTTGATTCTGGAGCTTTTAACAGCAGAAATGTTCAGCATAAAACAATACACTGAAAAAAATTATTATAATTCTTAATGGAAAAAGACTGAATATCCTACGGTAAATACCTGTTACGTGGTTAAGAGTAAGTTCCCTTAATATACAGTGAACAACTGTTATAAATTTAACAGGACATATCATGTCATTTTACAGTACTTTTCTTTTTAACTATATCACTTTATCTGTGTTTAAGGTGGTTGTCAGTGTATTATAAAGGCAAAAACCAGATTTTAGTACTTCAGCAGGTTGGTATATTAACATTATATCAGTTAATGAAATATTTACTTTTCCTGTAAATTTAACTTAAATCTGTAAAACCTGAAATATTGCTGCTGTATTTTTAATGGAAAAGTTCTGGCGACCGCAGCTGCTTTTACTGTAAGTTTTATAGGTTTTTTTATTTTTCAGTGTATTTTCAGACTGAATCATGAGACACGTCAGCTTTAGGAGCTTCATGTGTGTATTTATAGCTGATGTAGAATCTAATATGATAAAGTAGAAATGACATGATCTGATGTTCTGGATCATTTCTTGAGACTGATTTCTGTTTTTCCCTCAGAAATGGAGAGAATCACATTTATGTCTCTTCTGCTCACAGGTGAGTGAGTGTTTACACGAGTGCTTGACTAGTTCTAGTGTTGATAGTTAGTGTTAGTGCTGTGCTGAAAGCAGGGCCGGCGCTGACCAATTTGGTGCCCTAGGCAAGATTTTAGCTGGTGCCTCTTGCATCGCAGCCAGTTCCACCACTGATCATTCACACAGAAACTGCATAGCTTTATGACATAAAAAAAAATTACATATGAAATAAGACAGTTGCACAATAAATAAATAAATAATTTAGGGATGCACTGATCTTAACTTTTCATATCAGAATCCAATGCTGATTTTTTTATGTATTTTATTTAAGCAAAAGACATGAAGTGCATGAAGAATATGGTTAGTTGCTTTATTAGCCTATATTTTGATCTAAATTAGACTGGTCTGACTTTAGCTTTGTGAAATTAGGCTACACAAAACATAGCAAACAGCAGATGGGCTGTATGAAAATTCACTCTCTGCCAGCAGGTGGCGCTTAAGGAACAGCAGTGATGCATTGTTTCCTTGATTACCGCTGTAAACACTAAATGCATTATAGGCTACAGAGGCAAGATGAAAGGAAAATGCCTTCTATACTGTTTCTTAAAACAGTCAGTTCCCCTCAGAGATACATTCATACTTCGCGCATTGAACAGTGAGCTTGCTCTGCCTGCTAATGTTTTTTTTCCTCTTTGCGTCTCTGGCCTCTGTTTAACGCCGTTTACAGACTCTGAAATAAAAAAACCCGTCCAGTTCCGATTTATGGCCGATGGTCGATCGGTGCATCTCTGCTCAAATTAAAATATTAAACTGCTTTTATTTTGGTGGTTTGCCAGCAAATAAATAAATAAATGCGCTGCATGTTTCAGAGTGAAGCGCTGCGTGTCATGGGTTGCACTCGAACACATTACCCGCTTCATTTTTATTTAATTAAATCGCAACCTTCGCGATATGACTATGGCATTGAGCCATAATGTGATATCGATTATATTTCGATATATAGTGCACAGAACAGGCAGAGAGTAACTAATAAAATAAAAAAGAATAAAATTTGGTCTCTGAAAAGGGGTTGAAGCTGTTAATTTTGCTCTGGAAATGCACTACATTCATGCATTTGTACTCAGTTTTCTTCCACTAGAGGTCCAGAGTCTCTCCAATCCTGTGGGAAACACTGAACATATAAAAGCACCATTCAGAACACTTTAGCAAACACATACTGAAACACAGTGTGGATGTAATGAGTCCTGAGATCTGTGTGAATGTGTCTCTCCTCAGCCGTGCTCAGTTCGTCTGCAGGAGCTCCGCGTCAGTATCACTTTGTGAATCAGATGAAGAGCTGGACTGAAGCTCAGAGTTACTGCAGGGAGAAATACACAGATCTGGTCACTATCAATGACATACAAGAACAGAATGACATTGAACAGCTCATAAAGAGTAGCTCTGATCGTGTCTGGATTGGGCTGAAGAGTACAGACTCATGGATATGGTCTCTGAGTGACCCTGCCTTCTACACAGCACATGAGACTCAGTATAGGAACTGGGACACTGAACCACACCGACAACCAGATGGAGATGGAGACTGTGTTTACATGGATTGTGGGAATGGACAGAATTGTGTGAATGATCATAAAGGAAAATGGCATGATGCAGACTGTAGTACAATAATGCATTTCATCTGTTATAATGGTGAGTTCAGCTGTAAGTGATCACAACACTCAGAAATGTGCTCAAAACAATACTGAGTATTTTCATGACCAGTAATAATAAACACTTTTTTTAATGCATTAGCCATGTGTTTCTTTGTTTTTGGTAAATGAGAGCAGAAATAACAGTTTTTTCTCATTTTTAAAATTCCACTAGGAATATGATTCACTCTAAATAAATTTCAGACAAATGTCTTTCTGTTTTAAAGCCAGTAAAGGATTCGTCTCTGGACAGCGGGAAAAGAACTGGACTGAAGCTCAGAAATACTGCAGAGAGTATCACACAGATCTGGCCAGCGTGAGGAATCAGAGTGAGAATGAACAGATTCAGAGCATCATAACAGATAAACAAGCCTGGATCGGTCTGCACAGACTCTGGGTTTGGTCAGATAACAGCACCGCCACATTCACACACTGGAAAACTAATAGACCCAATAACAGAGGCACAAATCATGATGACTGCGCATTGATTGATCACCAGGGACGATGGACAGACGAGGACTGTACACATCAGCATCCCTTTGTGTGTTATGATGGTGAGTAGATCAATCCTCTGAGCTGCTGTACGTCTACATGTCAAACTACAGAAACTCTCTCATCATTACAGGCAGGGCTGGACTGGGACAAAAAATTGGCCCAGGCATTTTTTGGTCCAGGCGGCCCACCACCATTTTCATCTGCATCGAGTGAGTGCTGGAGAGTCACTGAGTACATGTGATCCAGATTACACAATCAGATTACTAATATTCAGTACTAGTGATTAGATTATATCATATTTTAAAATGCTCATAATGAGTTACTTTCTTATTGATTACATGTTCACACAATGGCAGTAAATTGTTCATGTAATCATATAAAGCACTCAGAATACATTACTAATAATCTGTAATCTAATATATTATGTTACTAAATAAAGTTTTCGTCATGTAATTTGTAATCAGTAAAGCACTAAAATTATTTAAGTTTTACCCACTGTGTGTGAGTCAAATAACAGATTCAATCAAGCCATTTGGACTCAAATGATTCAAATCAATTCAATTCCAGTTTATTTGTAAAGTCCTTTTTCACAGAGCATATTGTTTCAAAGCAGCTTCAGAGAAAATGTATATTTTGTTGTTAGAATCAGGAAGTTTTTTGTAATTGTACTCAGATGATCTCCATTTAATGTCTTTTCATGTCTATTTGAACTTCTATCATGTTTACACTTGTTTAAGGTCAGTTATATGATTCAGATTAATGACTCATGAGGTGATGGAGACAAACATTTACTGTGTTTTCTTTCAGTTTGCTTTACTATTGTTTTTTTTGTTGTTGTTTGTTTGTTTAGCGCATATTACTTAATACTTAGTATTTACATTTACTTTTGTTGAATCAATATGTTATACAAACTCCATAAAATGACTGCAAATACATTTATATATATAATCATTATGCATGCAATTAAAAAAAAAAAGAAAACAATTCTGTATTTTAAGCTCTGCTTTTGCTTGTTTCATACGGAGTTCCTAAAAGGAAACTGTGATGCAAAATACTTAAGATAGGATTACATATGTGATCATATTTCACTGCTTTTGCATTTCTCCGTTCACTTGGAAAGAACACAAATGCATTGAAATATTATTTTTCCTTCCATCTCATATTTTTTCCATCACCATTTGCATTTGGGGACTTTCCTAATCCAGCTTTCTAATAAACGTGACATTGTGGACTATGGATATTTTTGTCTCTCTGACAATGAGTGTGATGTTCCTCATTTGTAAGTTGCTTTGTATAAATCATCTACAAAGAATACATGTAAACATAAATGAATAAATGTAACATAATGTAACATTAAAATAGTGCTTATTGATACTTCTGTCACTATGGAAAGCACACAACGCAGGAGTAGGAATCAACAAGAGTGTCAGGTTTCTGTCACTTCAGTCTAGTTTATTCATGGTTTTGTGACAGAGCCCTGACACTCCCGTCATGTCGTTGTTTTCATGTGAGCGCGCGGCTTCGAGAGTGCTTGAGCCGTGCGCTCTCGTCTGCATGTCTTGCTTCATGTTGGAGCATGGTGTTCAGATCCCGGCACTCATGTCTTGTTGAGTTTCGGTTTCGTGTCGGGGTTTGGACACTCGCGCTACATGTTCTGCCCAAGCTCCTTGCTCTGCCGGTTCCATCCTTGATACGGGCTCCACCATTCCTGCCTGCCAAGCTCCCAGCTCCGCCCTGGCCCCCTGTACCGGATCGGCTTTCACCGTGGACGAAGCGGAGTCCAGCCCGGGGTCGTCACATGTGCTTGCCGCAAGCCCGCCAGACACTCCTTCATCGAATCCGCCGGCTGCGCTGTTCTCAAGCCCGCCGCCCTCCGCTCACTCTAGCCCGCCGTGTGTTTCGTTGTGAAAGCGAAACTACTTTGTTTGGCCTTCCAAAAGAGGACACGAACCGCATAAACACATTTCATTACACCAAATACACAAAATAATGTTCTTTTTAGCAACATCATATGACCCCTTTAAGCCGGAGCCTCCCTGGTTTGTCCCTCTGGCTCTGCCCTGGTGGTCTGCCAGGGTTTCTGTTAGCCCGGAGCCTCCCTGGTTTGTCCCTCTGGCTCCGCCCTGGCCCCTGCCGGAACTCCTGGACTGCCTGAGCCTCCCTGGCTCAACCCTCCCTGGTCCCTCTAATGACTAGCTGGGCTTTGTCTCTGTGTTTTGATTTTCCTGTTTTGTGTTGTCTGTTGTTGTGTGTCGGTCTTGTGTTGTCATGTTCCTGTCTTGTTTTTGGTGTTCCTCGTTAGGGACGCCAGGTGGACTTTATTCATGGTTTTGTGACAGAGCCCTGACACTCCCGTCATGTCGTTGTTTTCATGTGAGCGCGCGGCTTCGAGAGTGCGCTCTTGTCTGCGTGTCCTGTTTCCTTGTTTCATGTTGGAGCGTGGTGTTGGGATCCCGGCACTCGTGTCTTGTTGAGTTTCGGTTTCGTGTCGGGGTTCGGACACTCGTGCTCCATGTTCTGTCCTGTTGTGGGAGCATGCTGTCTCGAGTTCGCTCGGGCCGTGTGCTCTTCTGTCTGCTCGTGTTTTCGGCTGCGTGCTTTCGTGTCATGTTATGTCTTGTGCTGTGTAGCATGCAGCTTGTGTTTTTCATTGGCTGCATGCTTTCATGCTGTCATGTCTTGTGTGAACACGTGGCTTATGAGTACTCTTATTAGCTGCGTGTTCACGTCTTCTTTTGTTCAAGCACATGGCTTGTGATTTTTTTTGCTGGCCACGTTCTACTGGCTGCGTTTGTTGTGGTGTCTTGTGTAGCACATGGTTCATGTTCGGCAGCATGCTTTCTTGTCGTCTTGTGTTGTTGCACGCAGTTCATGTTTTTATCGGCTGTGTGCATTCATGTTATGTTGTGTTGTGTAGCACGCAGCTTGTGTTTTTCATTGGCTGCATGCTTTCATGCTGTCATGTCTTGTGTGAACACGCGGCTTATGAGTACTCTTATTAGCTGCGTGTTCACGTCTTCTTTTGTTCAAGCACATGGCTTGTTATTTTTTTTGCTGGCCACGTGCTTGTGTTTTTGTTTTGTCTGAGCACATGGCTTTTGTCTTTGTTCCCTGTGTGCCGAGTCCTCGCCGCCATCTCTTTACCCAAACCCTGACAAAGAGAGTTATTTAATAAATCCTCATGCAGGAGATATTCAACATTAATACCGGAACTGAGGAGCAGGGGCAAAACATAGGGCTTAAATACTAGGAGAAGGCAAACCAGGTAATTAAATCAACACAGGTGAACAGAATGAACTAATCAAGGGAGCATGGAAAACTAGGTCAAAGAGGAAACACAGGAACAGGAAAAACTAACAAAGTCTACGTTACAACTTCAATATTGCAGCAAATTACAGTATCTACAATAATGCAAAAAAACAACAACTTAGAAACACTTACACATGTATGACATAACATGACATTTGTGCATTCAATTATCCAAATAACCGCCTGTATGTAAATATATTTTTGAATGTCAGTGATTTTCGTCTTTGTTGGATTTCTGTCAGTTTGTGATTCATACCATTTTTTTTTTCTGAGAAAATAAAGCTTAGGATGAAATTTCAGTAATTTGACACTGATGTCATCTTGTGTGAATCTGATCTATTAGCATTAATTCTGAATGTACCTGAGGGAGATGAACGAATCAGACTGGATTTGGTGTGGTTTTGGAGAGCTGGGTGCAGTCTGGTCTGGTCTGGAGGGGTCTTAAATTGTTATGAGTTCACAATACTTACATTACTTACATTAAATAAGTTTACATTAAACATACAATAAATTAAATAAATAAGCTTGCAATACTTATTATCCAACTTTCAGCATCATTTTGGATTATTTCCAAATTTGAAAAGTTCTCAGATGTGTGAGAAAGATCACGATTTTTTATTATTTTTGTTTTTTTTTTACAAATTTTACATTATCTCCCTGTGCAGAAATTATATGTTGCATAAAGGAAACAGTTTATTTTTGGCATTGTGGCATTATTTTAATTAAATTTCATTCTTAATATTGTATTGTGAAAACAATTTTCATTATTGTCATGCAAAAAATTGTAGAGTACAATTGTAAATATAAATTATGGTAATTAAAAAAATGTGTAGGATGTACGTTAAAACATTACTCAGAAACTGCTGATAAATTTCACAAATAATTACAAAGAAATGGCAAATTTCTTTTTTGAAGTAGAAAGCCTAAAATAGTATTTTCTTATTAAAAACGCATTTTAATCATCTTCATTTACTACCTAAAAAATAAGTTTTACAGTGTAGCATTTGTTGAACTTTACAGAGAAAACTATTACAATTTTCATAAATATATATTTTTCCACTCACAGTAAAAGGAATTTAAGTTTAATAATCTTAATGGTACTAAAAGTTGTATTTTATTAGAAAAATATCTATTTATAAAATAGATCTATATTTTTTACTTATCTACAAAATCTATCGACATTTTAGCATGTATCATAAAATGTTTTTTTTTATCTATGATCAAAATCTGTAATATTATCTATAATAAAATATGTATTTTTCCTGAACCAAATGTGTCCAGCTTTGAAAACACATCTGAAAGACTCATTATCCAAATCAGCGCTTCAGATGCAAAGGAAGTTCCTCTCTAATAAAGGAAGGTCACAGCACATCTTTAGTTTCCTGTGGCGTGTTCTGCTACTTTCTTCCCGCCGCATTACATCATCAGCACAACGAGGCGCGATCTAAAGGAAGAACACGTCTCGATGCACACACGTCCTGAAGATCTCACTTTCAATTAAATCTGCCCACAAAAGTGCTGCGATTGTCTCACAGGGGAAATTAAAACGTCTATATTAAACATCTGTATAATCAAAATTCATATCAGTGTCCGGCAATGAGCTCAGTTTACAAAATAGCTCTTTTTCAGCCATCTAGCCCATCTGCCTGTGGTCGGACACAAATAGATGTTTATAGGGCCTCCGTTATGTTCATTAAAGCACGTAGCGTCTGTCTGACGGCCCCCGCTTGTCGGGACGCTCGTTTAAATGCCGTCGGTGAGATCGAGGAGATCCAGACGACCTTCAGCTCGTGATCTCCGTCCTGTTCTCCGAAACGGAGCGCTTCGGGTCGATCACAGGTAAGAACCAACCACCTGCTCTTCATTAGAGTCTCATTTTAAGACTTTTAAGACCTTTTTTGGATCAAGTTGAGAAAGTTTAAGGAATTAATTGAACTCGTGTTCCAGTGCAAACATCTAAAGATTCTTAAATCAAGATACATTTTCTGGAGATGCAAAATGACTGAAGATATGAAGTATCGTTTTTTGAGAAACTGATCAAAATAAAGTGAGTTTATGGATAAAACAAGAACAATATTAAAAAAATCATTGGCAGATATTTTTCTTGTTTTAAGCATAAACAAGACTTCAAATCTTCATTTTGCATCTCAAGTAAATGTATCTTGATTTAATGATGTTTGCTCTGGAAACCTCTGAGGAAGATCATTTTTTGCAGTGCATGCAACATTTAATGCCACGACTTTATGTATTTAAGACATTCTGCTCCTTTTTTTTAGCCCTTAATTTGCGAAAGGGTGAATTAAGACTTTAAGACCCGCAGAAACCCTGAAGATGCCTCATTAATTGCTTTGATTGTTTGTTCAGTGACTTTAAGGATGAAGATGGCTTTGCTGGTTTTGGTTCTTCTGGCGTTCGGACACTCGCTGCCTGTAAGTGTGTTTGCCAATTTTACTTTCTTCCAGAAAATGATCTGTTAAACGAAGTGCAGTTTAAAGTCTAATATCAGAAATACTCCAAGTTTACAAACGTGAATCTCACTGAATTGAATATGAAATTTTGAAGTAGAAGAACTGAAGTAGTACATACGCTGTTTTTGTCATGATACAAATAGATGCAGCGGAGGAGAGTAACAAGGTCAGAAGAGTTCAGAAGACTACGGGGTAACACACACACACACACACACCCAAACACACACACACACACTCACACT
>NW_015556049.1:6280-10647 GCF_001515605.1 Sinocyclocheilus anshuiensis | reverse complement strand
CACACACACACACACACACACACACACACACACACACACACACACACACACACTCAAACACACACACACAGTCAGTCACTCACACACACACACACTCACACTCACACTCACACTCAAACACACACACACAGTCAGTCACTCTCTCACACACACACACACACACGCACACACACTCTCATACTCACACACACACTCTCTCTCACACACACACACACACACGCACACACACTCTCATACTCACACACACACTCTCTCTCACACACACACACACACACGCACACACACTCTCATACTCACACACACACTCTCTCTCACACACACACACACACACGCACACACACTCTCATACTCACACACACACTCTCTCTCACACACACACACACACACGCACACACACTCTCATACTCACACACACACTCACACTCTCACACACACACACACTCATACTCACACACACACACACACTAATATGATATAATATAAAATATGATTAGCCTTTCAAACAGAGACTGAAATGCTGAAGCTGTTCAACAGCTTCCCCTTCATTAGCTTCTCTATCAGAAACAAAATGAGGTCAAATCTGAGTTTCTGATGCTTTTCAGAGCGACTACGAGGAAAACAGCAACGAAGAGAAGAAAGCAGAGGAGGAAGAGGAAGGAGGAAATGAAGATTAGGAAGATGAGGAGGAAGAGGGTGATGGAGAGAGCGAGGATGGGGAACAAAAGGAAGGAGGAGATGAGGAGGAAGAAGAAGATGGCAGTGAGGAAGGAGGAAGTGATGAAAGTGAGTGAGTGAAGACGAGCAGAACATTGAGGAGAGCAGCGGAGATGAAGAACAACCGTCAGGGAAGATTTCATCAGATCTGAGCGACGTCAGTCAATCACGTGATCAGCTCACACTGCAATAATCTGTGATGTGTTGATTCCCACAGACTGCCAGATGAAAATAACTGAAATATTACTGCTACAATATTAAAAAACAAATCCCTCTCTCTCAACAGGATATGACATCATGATGGGCGAAGCTCTCGCAGGAGTCAGAGAAGAAAATTAATGCAAATTCATATTTAACTTTCATGCAAATTAAGATTCAAGAAATAACTCATACTCGCATCACGACTCCGAAGGAACCCAATGAATCAGATCAGAACCACAATGATACGTAACACAAATAAACGTTGCATGCCATTTTAAATGTTATTATAGTGTATAATTGTTAAAAAATGTCATTTTAAGTCAGTTTTCTCCTTTTAATTTAATTTACCTTATAGTTTGGTTTTTAAGTATAGCCTATTTGGTTTCAATTTTGTGTCACATCAACAGATGTTGTTTTATAAACGTATAAACCTAATTCATTCATCTGAATTCAATATCACATGCAAAAAACAATCTCAATATGTAGGCCTATATTATATATCAATATGTGCATTCATGTAAATCTGAGGAACTGGTATTACTAGAGCTGGATTCTGTTTTTAATGTTACACAAGTGTATATAATCCTCAATTTCTGTGTCATTGTTTTGAAAAACATTATTAATAAAGGTAATCTGTCATGAAGTAAACGCCTCGCCTCAGACTTCTGATTCATTATCCGTTACAGGTGCATAACTACAATAATAATGTGCAATAAACAGCATTTGAGCTACAAACCAGTCTGTTTATAATTGCGACGATACATTCAAATAAAATGATTAGAAATACTAGAGCTGTTTTGACCGCGTGTGCATGCACTTACCTTGAAAATATGTTGGATAGATTTACCTTTGAATGTTTCAAATGCGTCTGAAAATTCAAACAAGACTGAAATTGACACAAAAGTACAACACGTTTTTATTGAAGTGCACCATACAGCACGTGCGTAAATTCGTAAGAATCTAATCAATATCTGATCAATACAGTAAACAGAGTTTGACATCAGACTGGTGCACGTGATCTATAACAGTACAGGTAAAACTGAGGTCACGTGACAGCACAGCAGAGTGGATTGATAGCAGATGCTGCTTCTTGATTGGACGACAGTAGCCTACGACTGTCATAATTATGAGAGTCACTGCTCTCGATAATTACTGCTCACATTCATAAGAGTCTCATTATCACTTGGTAACAAAAAAAGAATCTCTTCTCAATCATAACTGTTAATTAACAATTAATTTACGAGGAGATAATATCCAGCGCTCGCTAGACCATCACTAGAAAAGCGTTGAGCAGATTCGAGTTGATAAATAGACGCTGAAGGCCGTGTCTGGAGCTCTAGAGCGGGTTGTCGATGTTCCAGACATCTCCGCTGAGCGCGTTGGCAGCGCCCTGCAGCGTCCAGGTGAAGAGCGCCAGCTGGCGGCGGAAACGGGCCTCGTCGAACAGGTGCGGCGCGGAGCGCAGGAGCGACAGGTGATCAGCCAGAGCGCTCAGAGTGTGATCACCGCGGCCGTTAAACACGTGACGGAACGGCGTCTCCACCACCGACACGTACTGCGACAGGAAGTAGTACTCCACCTGCGCGCAACAAACACAAGCAGGTTACATGCAGATGTCCATCCAAACCTGTGTGACTTTCTTCCATCAGTGGAACACTGAATATATATATGTTTTTTATCTCACAGTTCAGATTTTTTTTCTCTCGCAGTACTGAATTCAACTTGAGATATAAACTTGCAATTTTGAGAACAAAAGTCGCAATTGCAATTCTGAGGAGACACAATAAAAAATAAAATATCATTTTGTCCTTATATCTCCCAATTCCGAGTTTCTTCCCCGCAATTCTGAGGAATAAAAAGCAGAATTGAGAGATGTTGCTCGATTAAAGTCGCGATTCTGAAAATGCATGAAACAAAACAAAAAAAATTAAAAGTAATTGCGACTTTTTATCTCACAGTTCAGTTTTTTCTCGCAGTACTGAATTCTGAGATGCTAACTCACTATTGCGAGTTTATAACTTGAGATGGCTATAAACAGTGTTGGGGGTAACTCATTACAAGTAACGCGAGTTATGTAATCAGATTACTTTTTCCAAGTAACTAGTAAAGTAACGCATTACTTTTTAATTTACAAGAAAATATCTGAGTTACTTTTTCAAAAAAAGTAACGCCAGTTACTTTGTTTTCCCATTTACATGATGTGTGAACATGATGTTACTGTAGTTCTAGAGATGTAATTAGTTACTTTTTTATGGAGTAACGCAATATTGTAATGCATTACGTTTAAAAGTAACTTTCCCTAACGCTGGCTATAAACTTGCAATTTTGAGAACAAAAGTCTTACTCGCATTTGCAAGATATAAATTGCAATTCTGAGGACACAATAAAAAGTAAAACATAATTTTGACTTTATATCTCCCAATTCTGAATTTTTTCCTCGCAAAAGTTGCACGATTAAAATCGCGATTCTGAAAATGCATGAAAAACATAAAATAAAAAGTAATTGCGACTTTTTGTCTCACAGTTCAGTTTTTTCTCGCAGTACTGAATTCTTAAATAAACTTACAATTTTGAGAACAAAAGTCATATTATGAGTTTATAACTCGCAACTGCAAGATATAAATTTGCAATTCTGAGAAGACTCAGAATTGAGAGATGTTGCACAATTGTGAGATATAAAGTCGCAATTTTGAAAATGCATGAAACAAAAAATAATTGTGACTTATAATCTCACAATTCTGACTTTTTCCTCAAAATTTGGACTTTTTTCAGAATGTTAACTCGAGTTTATAACTCTAAAAAATAAACTTGCAATTCTGAGAACAAAAGTGTTATTGCGAGTTTATAACTCACAATTCCAAGATATTAACTTGCATTTCTGTGAAGGTATGGAATAAAAAAATAAAGGTAATTGCAACTTTTTTTCTCAATTCTGTTTTTTTATTTATTTTTTTTCAGAATTGCGAGATGTTAACTCACAATTGCGGTTTATAACTTGAGATAAAATCTTGCAAATTTTGAGAAGGCATGGAACAAAAAATAAACATTCGGTTCGGATGACAAAAAAAAAAAGGAATTGCTGCATTATATGAAACACAGCACTCTGCAGTTTGGAATGACATGAAGGTGAGAAAAAGATTATTTTATTTTATGTTTCTGATATTATATATATCTCAGGTCATAATGTACGCGTGTGTTTGTTCACCCTCATAATGCGTGTGTTGTAGAGTCTGGCGAGTCTCTCGTCCTGAATGTCGCTGTTCTTTATGGCCTCGTGCAGGTTTTTGGCGGCTCTGCTGTAATCACCTCGAGCGCTGAAAACCCACTGCGGAGACAAACCACGCGACTGACAGACGGAGAAAGAGAGATGAGACACTCAGCTCAAACACTGGAGCGTACAGTTCAGTCCTCATATACCTGTGTGTGTGTGTGTGTGTGTGTGTGTGTGTGTG
>NW_015556049.1:4270-6144 GCF_001515605.1 Sinocyclocheilus anshuiensis | reverse complement strand
GTGTGTGTGTGTGTGTGTGTGTGAGTGTGTGTGTGTGTGTGTGTGTGAGTGAGTGTGTGTGAGTGTGTGTGTTTACCTGTAGCTGAGCGGTGTGCTGGTTGAGTTTGGAGCTGAGCTGCTGCACTGTGTTGCTGTAGCAGGTGACATCCAGCGGCAGGAGTTGATCATGCGACAGTCTGAGAACCATCAGACCCACCAGCTCAGCTACAGCTCGACCCACTGACCCCAGACGACCCTGAAGAAGCTCCTGCAGCCGACCCACGCTGTCCAGCTGAGTGTTGACGAACGGATACGAACGAGCCTCCTGAAGACACAGAGACCGCTACTATTCCTCACATACACCACTGATTTTTAATGTAGTTGAAAGAAGTCTCTTCTGCTCACCAAGGCTGCATTTATTTGATCAAAAATACAGTAAAAATAGTGAAATATTATTAGAATTCCAAACAGCCGTTTTCTATGTGAATATCTGTTAAGCTGTAATGTATTTCTGTGATGCGCAGCTGTATTTTCAGCATCATTACTCCAGTCTTCAGTGTCACATGATCTTCAGAAATCAGTGTAATATGCTGATTTGCTGCTCAAGAAACATTTCTGATTATTATCAATGTTGAACACAGTTGTGCTGCACAATATGTTTGTGGAAACTGTGATGCATTTTATTTTTCAGGATTCACAGATGAATAGAAAGTTCAAAAGAACAGCATTTATTTGATATAGAAATTTTTTCTAACATTATAAATGTCTTTACTGGCACTTTTGATCAATTTAATGCATCCTTGATGTATGCATTTTTTTTTTTTATCTTAAAATAACACAAAATGTTTATTTTTGTGTTTAAGTCAGGTACGTTTTCTATGAGTCATAATCAGGCTCATTTTGGCATTTTGGAGGCATTTGTACACTAAAGTATGATTATTTAAATCCACTCTGTAAAAATGATTATCTAAATAAAGATTGTTGGAGTACATTTTAAGAGAAAAGACTATTTCAGTCTTTCTACTTCAAAATTTCACAATTCATTCAGTGTTACTTACTATTTCTTAGTAATTATTTGTGAAATTTATTTCTGCAATTTCTGAGTAAAAATTGTTTTAAGTAGTGCATTAATTCCAGAGACTTCCAGATAAATTCATCTCCGGAATCTCATTTTACATTTACATTTCTTAATTTAACATACGCTTTAATCCAAAGTGACTTATGAATGAGAATCAATCATGAACAGCACTCAGAAAAGTAACAGATGTCATGTGACTCTAATTTTAAACCTGATTCTGACCGACTTTAATAGACATTTAATTGAAAATTAGACATCAGAGTTCACTTTACTTCAGTGAAATGCAGCTGCATGGCAGGAACTCCTCCGAACGCTGTGAAACTGTACGCGCCGCTGTTCAGATACAACGGCTTCACTCTGCAGAAAACAAACACGACAGATGAACGGGAATCAGAGCGAACCTCAGGAGAGCAGACTCATCTGAAAGCAGGGACTCACATGTTCCTCCAGCCGCCCTGCCGCTGCACCAGAGAGAGAATCGACTGACCCGTGTGTTTGGGATGCTCCACCTGAGACACACACTCACCGTGAGATATCAGGGATCATTTACTGAACCCAGCCAGTGCTTCTCAAACCACATGTTTCTGGTTTGTAACATTTCAGAAAGAATCAGAATCAAGAATTTCAGAAACGCCACAGAACTCTGTAAGAAGAAGCTGTAAGACACACAAACTTGTTTGAGGGCTCCTTCGATGAGATCGGCGAGCAGAGGACTGGTGTAGACTGAGAGGATATCATCACCTACACACACACACACACACAGAGAGAGAGAGAGACACACACAGAGACTCCCGGCTGCCCTAGAAACACATTTCCT
>NW_015556049.1:2781-2948 GCF_001515605.1 Sinocyclocheilus anshuiensis | reverse complement strand
GACACACACACACACACAGAGAGAGAGACACACACAGAGAGAGAGAGAGACACACAGAGAGAGAGAGAGCGAGAGAGAGACACACACAGAGAAAGAGAGAGACACACATACACACACAGAGAGAGAGAGAGAGACACACACACACAGAGAAAGAGAGAGACACACCA
>NW_015556049.1:0-1437 GCF_001515605.1 Sinocyclocheilus anshuiensis | reverse complement strand
GTGTGTGTGTGTGTGTGTGTGTGTGTGTGAGTGTGTGTCTGTGTGTGTTTATGGGAGTGTGTATCTCTGTGTGTGTGTGTGTGTGTGTGTGTGTGTGTGTGTGCATCTCTGTGTGTGTGTGTGTGTGTGTGTGTTTGTGTACTTGTGAGAGTCAAATTCTTGCAAGCTTCCTCACAAATACAGTACAATCTCTTTACAATGTCTGGTGCAGATGCACTTGACTTTCAAAAAGATTTATAAATGGATAAATGTAATTAAATCTATCAAGGCCAAAGGATGTCTGTTAGGGGTTAATGAGGGCAGGCTTGAATTAACTTTTTTTTAATTCTGAGAATTTCAGAATGAATAATTCTTACGGTTCAGGTTTAAAGCTGTATGAAACGGCCAAAAATATTACTGGGAAGGAAAAGATTTCAACATGTTTATAAAAAAAGAACATAACTTGTTTGTTTACAAGCAAACTCCACATTCAAGCCAGATTTATTTCTATAGCGTTTTATACAGTACAGACTGATTCAAAGCAGCTTCACAGTAATAAACAGGAAAATAACAGTGTTAATGTTGTAAAACTAATCAATTATGAAACAAACTCGACTTCAGCAGTAAAGCAGCTCTACAGAAGACAACAGCGTGATTATTCAGATCAATTCAGATTCAGTGTTGATACCTGAATAAACTACTTTTTAATTTAGGCCCTCATGAAATCAGTTTTATTTTTTCCCAATTTCTGTGTTTTTGGGGCCAATGGGGTCAGAAAAATAAACCCGTTTTCCCTTTATATTCTTCATAAGATATCTGTTCTTGTTTTAACCACAAAGTAACTTAATTTTGATTCATTTACGCTTTAATTGAAAACTCAGTTTCTCAGAAACCAACACTTAATATCTTCTGTCATTGTCCTACAGAAAATGTGTCTTGATTTAAGGATGTTTAGATATTTGTAGTGGGGAAAAAAGACAAAATAAAAACTGAAGAAGAACATAATTTTTGCAGTGAAAAAATAAATAAATAAAATACATCAAATTTAAATAAATAAATGAAAAATTGATTTAATTTATGAATTATAAAATCACATCCTCAAGTGTAAAAATACCATATCTTTACCGTTTTCCACCATGTTGCTGAAGGTTCTGGCTAGCTCCATCAGGAGGGCCGTTCCCACTCCAGACTTCACGGCTCCGGGGCCCCACGAGTCCCTCTGGGCCCCGATGATGATATAGTGATCTGAGAGGAACACACACCACCGGTTAATACTCATCTGCTGATGTACCGCTCTCTTAATCTTATACGGTGCGCCGGCGGTCTGACCAGGTTCGACTTTGCCCTCGATGGAGGCGAAGATGTTGTTGAGCAGCACTGGCTTCATGGTGTTATAGACGGCCATCTTCACCCTGCGCTCGCCGGGCCCCGTGAAGCCCGGCCCCAAAACACACTGAA
>NW_015556048.1:44190-44368 GCF_001515605.1 Sinocyclocheilus anshuiensis | reverse complement strand
GTGATAGTCCTGGCACCGAAGGGCTAATACAGCGATATTTGTTGCAATCTTCATTCCCACGCTCTGTCAGAGTAAGACATCAAAACATGACAGACGTCAAAATCTGCAAGTATAGTATATTCAGTGAGTACATTGTCATGAATTGTTTTCTACCTTGAAGGTCGTGTAGGCGTGACTC
>NW_015556048.1:42409-44180 GCF_001515605.1 Sinocyclocheilus anshuiensis | reverse complement strand
ATAGGAACAGGTCGACGGGGTTTAAAACGTATACGAGGTTGAAAACTTATACACTCCGGTTCGTCTTCAACACTGTATGGGTAAACTGATCGCGTCGGGAGCAAGTCGAACACCTCGGACCATGAAACAAATGTTAGTTAGTGCATTGTCGAATTAAATGCACTAATGTTCGTTTATTAAAACTGCTATAATAACCACCACATCATAATAGCTTAGATTTGTCCAATAGACAGCAGAACTCATTCTTAAAACATAAATATATATTCCTACACATGGATACCATTTTAGGACTCAGACGTCTTCCTGGCTCCATGATCCGGACGCTCTGATCAACAGCACTGAGGCCACACAGGGATTCTGCTTGAGCAGAGACAGTCAAAGTGTTTTCCTCGCCAGGAACGGCAGTAGCTGGAGAAAACTGCAGAGACACCTGGAACAAGAACCAGCTACTACACTTAGGACACATCACTGCTTCCATGAAGTGAAAGATGCTAGTGCTCACCACACCTCATTTTGGAAACACATTTCTGTGTCAAAGGATGCACTAGCAGCAACTACATTCTCACTGGGCAGAACACAGAAGGCCAGAATCTGCACTACTGGAGCCATATCAACACTGACAGACAGGTGGAAAGACACTGTGCCACTTGTGACAGTATCAGAAGCCCTCATGGCGATCTTCTTAAATCCATGGAGAACAATCACTCCTCTGGATAAGACCTGACAAAAAGACAAACAGGTGCATAAATAGGTGCTGGACAGACCATTGAACTCATCGGGGGGGGGGGGGGGCGAGAAAAAAAAAACAAAAAAAGTCCACTCACCATATAGATGATGTCAGTACTGTAGCCGCCAGACTCTCCAACAAATGAATATTTCACAGTTATGGGAAACACAGCATCACACTTGAGTGGTTGCTCGAACTTTACTATACTCAGTTCACTAATCGTTGGGTTGTTGGAAGAACCAAGTTGGAGAAGCTGAACCACCATCCTATCTGTAGCGAAGTATGCCGACTTGTAACTATAAACATTGGCTGGAGTTGCACTTGCCTGGAGGACAAATGAATTTAGGTACATGCAAGAGAAGTCTTGATTTAAAAAAAAAAAAAAAAAAGCTAATCTTACCACCAGATTCAGAGCCACTTTAGCAAGCTTAGCAGTGTTGAGGGAGAACGTGGCCAGGCCATTCTGGTTTGTGGTCAGATTCAGCAGCATTTTATTGGGCCAGCTGTTACCATCCAGCAGATACACCGCTTGGTTCGTGATTGGAGTCCCATTGAAATGACACATGGAGATCTGTTGGGAAAGACTGCAGTTCTGAAAGGGAACCAATGTGAAGGCTTCTGCAATGAAGGACGAACTTTTACTTGCCTTTCCATTAATCACTTCTCCAGGTTCAAAATAATCTGGAAGGTCCAAAAACTTGACCTTGCCGACTTCAAACGTAATGGCCACAGTTGCAGATTTTGACATCACTACATCTGTGGAAAAAATTAACATTTATTATTAAAATAAAGTCAACTTCCTCAGAACACTAGCCACTGGTTACAATCAGCCCATATCTCACCTGTTCCCTCCTCAGTGACATTCACAGTAACAGAAAATAAATCTTGCAGATTCTCAAATCTGGTGTTGAAAAACATTGACGTACTGATGGTGAGGGAGGCACAGCCAGTGTCATTCATCTGGTAGCAGAGCAAAGATTTAAAAAAAAAAAAAAAAAAACACATTCAAGAAAAAAAAAAAAAAAAAAAAAAAAAAAAAAGAGT
>NW_015556048.1:39823-42086 GCF_001515605.1 Sinocyclocheilus anshuiensis | reverse complement strand
CGTTCGAAATGGGATATATCGCCTTCCGAAGGGCACTTCGGAGTGAAAACAATCATGGCCGCCATATTAAAGGGTCGTTCCAAACCTAAGTGCTCAAAACTGGCCACTTCAAAGGGCCCTTCGGAATGAAGGATTTCGAAGGGTACAACTGATGGACACTTCGGGGTCCCGTGATCCTTTGCACAGATCCTTTGCATGATGATGGCACCTCCGTGTGGGCACGTGATGATGACGCAGAAGGGCACTTCAAGAAACAAGAAGTTGTTTGTTCCTGTACACCCTTCAACCCTTCGAAGCTCTCACTCCGGACGGTAAAACCTTTGAAGGGATTAGGGCATAGAGATGAGCCCTTCTGAATGGAACGTAGGGCATGTCAGTCAATAACTGCGATGTGGCAAATATGTGTTCCCTTTCATGGGAACTTCGAACTCAGACACGGGTCACGACGAGGCGTTCCCCCCATAGCGACCCCTAGAGGACGCAGTGTCTCGTTCCCTACTCAGGGAACCATGGTTACACAAGTAACCTGAGACGTTCCCGGTTGTCATTGCAACTCTCAACGTTACCGGTACTGTAGGCGACAAACAAACAAACAAACAAACAAACAAATAAATAAATAAATAAATAAATAAATAAATAAATAGTAATTAAAAGGGTTTTAGCATCTTTCCAAAGTTTTGGTTATATATTTATAAACTTTTATAAAAGCTGTTTATTCATTGTAAAGTATTAAGACTCTCATAGTCTCACCTCAGACAAACCAATCTTCTGTCAGGCGCAGCTGTACAGCATATTAATGAGGTCCAGGTTTAGGAATATGCTAGAGGTTAGAATTTTAAAAATGCGTAATTTTGTTTCTTTATTTAACAACATTAACTTACAATACTGAAAGACGTCTTCCCTCAGGCACATTGCATGTTTTCTTGCCTAGCTGGATGTTGTGCTATGATCAACAAAATTACAGGGTTGTTTTATAAACTAAATGTTAACTGAAATATATGCAATATGAATACAATAAAAAGACATACTTTAAATGAAAATGAGAAATGTTGCCTTGTCAGCTAGCTAAAATAAGTAACAAGTTAAAATCTGAAAATTCAATAAATGCATTACACAATTAACTAATTCTTAATAAACACAGTAATATTACTACTAAAATAACACAAACAGACAACAAAATATCTACAACTTTAAAAAAATAAAAATGGAAAATATTAAAACCAATTCAAAATCTTAAGTTTCTGTCTGTGTCTGATTGTGTCATCATGTTCAGGTGTGTCTCTTCAATTATCATCCCTATATAAGTTGTATTCAGTTCAGTGTTTCTTTGTCCGGTCTCGTCGATGTGTGTCTGTATTACACTGGTGTGTGTGTATGCTACTTCCCTGCTATGGATTACTCGTATGTGGATTATTAAAGAACAGTTTATTGTTATATTCTTCGTGTTCGTGCTTCTCTCCCGAACCACACCCATGACAGAAGACCGGACAATATAAAGAAAAGCGGCGTGTTTCCCCGCGTTTTTGTCAGTTTTTTGCTTTGTTAATGGATGATCCTGCCGTCCTCGTCCTCCTGCTGGAGCAGGGGGATCGCTCTCTCGAGGACCACACTGAAGACTTTGTGTTCCTCGCCAACCTGACACACTACCCGGACAGCTGCCTCTGCTCGTTTTATCAAACTGGACTAAACACCACCACACGCAGCTGTCCGGAGAGGGTCCTCGAGAGAGCCTCGCCGCCTTCATTGAGTGGATGCTGGTGTCCTGCAAATCTCCGCTCACCGTGGACGACAACACCAGCCCCACTCATGACCCAGAGCCCAGCCCACCCATCTCCCCACTGCACGGAGCCAAAGCCTGAGCCCACCACTGACAGAGAGTCAGAGCCCGCCACAACTGACGAGCCATCGCCAGTGAATGCGACAGTGCTGAGGATCGTCTCAGAGCCAGAGCCCGTGACATCAGACCAGGTGCGAGAGCCGGCTACAGAGCTTGCCATGGGTGAGAGCGCTATGGAGAGCATGGAGGGAAGCTCCGCCCACTGCACCACGGGTGAGGGTGAGCTGAGCTCAATAGACTATAACTGGGATTTGTATGCAGACATGCCTCCTCTTCTTCCGCCTTCATCTGAGCTCTCTGTCTGCCCTGAACTGTCTGCCCGTCCTGAACTGTCTGCATGCCCAGAAACGACCACGGATGTCGTTCCCCTGTCAACCGCGCTCCCAGTGTTGGGAGTCGCGATATGGTGTGTGTGTATGTGTGTGT
>NW_015556048.1:37177-39647 GCF_001515605.1 Sinocyclocheilus anshuiensis | reverse complement strand
TTCCTGTTTCCTGTCAGCCCCTCTGCTCACCCTCAGCCCACCATCTGTGTGCTGGATTCGCCGCGGGTCTGCCATCTTCCATCTGCTCCGGCTTGGCCCTCTAGATCCTCGGTGTCGCCCTGGTTCATTGGCTCTCAGGCTCCTGCTCTGTCGCCGTCGGTCGGCCCCCTGGAGTCGTCTCCGCCTGGCTCCTCCTCCTGCTCCAGTTCCCTTCTGCCGTCACCCTGGCTCCTCCCTCCATCTGTTCCTCCATGGATCCTCCTGTCTCCTAAATGGCTCCTCCCTCCATCATCACCACCCTGGACTCTGTTGTTCGTCCTCCTCCCGGTCATCCGACCACCTCCTGAACCTCCTCCAGTATGTGTCTGCCTGCCTTCCTGCCAGCCCTTTTCCATCCCACTTCCTCTCCTTTGTCCTCCTCCTAAGTCCCCCTCTGTCCCATCCCTTTTCTCCATGGCACGAGGTCACGCTTTCCGGGAGGGGGGCGAACTGTCACACCCCAGGACTGTTTGTTGTGTTTTCACTCACCATGTGCTCTGTGACCTAGATTCTGTCTCTGTCTGACTGTGTCATCATGTTCAGGTGTGTCTCTTCAATTATCATCCCTATATACGTTGTATTCAGTTCAGCGTTTCTTTGTCCGGTCTTGTCAATGTGTATGTCTGTATTACCCTGGTGTGTGTGTGTGTGTATGCTACTTCCCTGCTATGGATTACTCGTATGTGGATTATTAAAGAACAGTTTATTGTTATATTCTTCGTGTTTGTGCTTCTCTCCCGCACCACACCCGTGACAATAATAGTATAGTATCAGTGATACAAAAATAACACTGCTTCTGCGTTTACAGCTGGGATTTAATTTCTCTTTTTTAAAATTATTTGTTTTTTGTATTAAAAATATTGATACCTTTTTGTTCATAATATCAGGAATTTATTATAAATTTTATGAATTTAATGAAATTATGAATACATTTCCATTATTATTATTATTGTGTGAAGAGCTGCTGGACGTTTGTGTGTGTCAAGATAAGAGTGTGTGCAAAATTAATACAATAAAATGACATAAACTAAATGAAAATGAGAAATGTTGCCTTGTCAGGTAGCTAAAATAAGTAACAAGTTAAAATCTGAAATAAAATCTACAAAAATTGTAAAAAAAAAAAAAAATACAACTACAAACATTAATAAAAATGATAAAAACATGCAAAAATACTAAAAAGTTCAACTAAAATTAAAATATAAAAAAAAAAATCTAAATCTTAAAAAAATACTATAATACTACTACTAAAATGACACAAACACTCAACAACATTACTAAAACAAAGTATATGGGGCAGTTTCCCAGACAGGGTTTAAATTAAGACAGGAGTAGGCTTATTCTAGAATAGTTAATCATAGTTTAAAAAATGTCTTTCTGAAACACAGATTAAGTACAGATTACTAACTCCAGGGGCCTCATTTATCAATAGTGCGTACGCACAGATGTGTGCGTAATGAGTTCGTAAGAACAGTTTCATGCAAAGTGTGGGATCTACCAACTTGTACTTATACGTAGAAATGGGTGTAAATATAAGCACACCTCTGAGCATGCTTACGCAGAGAATCTAGTGGTAGAATAGCGACACTACTCATATGCGAGCTTGACTAACGTGACCTGCCAGAACTAACGCTACGCTAGATTATTATTATTATTGATATTTACATTCTAAATCACATATAACAACCCCCCAACCCTCACCATCAAAGGAGTAGCCTCCATACTGTCCATTAATTCGGATAGGAATTGAAAGTAGATGAACTGAGCATACATACATCAACCTCCAGCCATCAGTGGTGTATAAAGTACCTGACAGTTTTCTTACCAGAAAATTACTTTGGTACATTGTTAATTTTGACAGGCATTTTTGATTTAGTCTTAGTCTTTATCTTGAGACGAAAATGCTTAATAGTCTTAGTCACATTTTAGTTATTTGAGTCTTTCATAGTTTTAGTCTAGTTTTAGTCAACGAAAAGTCATTGCATTTTTGTCAACTTTTAGTCATTAGTCTTCAAACAAAAATAGTCATTAATTCTTCTCTCTTTAGACCAAATCAATTAAGCTTATGAGAAATTTGAATAAAGGATTGAATTTGGAAAAACTTGAATAAATTATGACAATTTCATTTTTGCATGAACTATCCCTTTAACAGTAGTGAAAAGGGAACAACTTATAAAAATTATAGTTGCTCATATATAATATACAGGCGAGGTGTGCTGTGATTGTCCAGCTATCCAGTGCGTTATGATAGGCCGAATACCTCAAGCGTGTGACGGAAATGTTACGCCCCTTGCCATATTGTGATGGCCTGTCAGGCCAGAGCGATGATTCAAAAACATGAAAACCCATTACAGAGGAGGCATTCGTTGCATCCAGTGGGGACATAATTATGGATTATAATGACTTATACTGTCTTTTTACGCGTTGCGTTGCA
>NW_015556048.1:29634-36408 GCF_001515605.1 Sinocyclocheilus anshuiensis | reverse complement strand
CCTGTCAGGCCGGAGCGATGATTCAAAAACATGAAAACCCATTATAAACGAGGCATTCGTTGCATCCAGTGGGGACATAATTATGGATTATAATGACTTATACTGTCTTTTTACGCGTTGCGTTGCATCGCACTGTGTAAACATAAAACCATGTCTGCATTTGTGATCGGAGAAATGACAAACAGCAAGCCCTACTCTACACTGCCCAAAAAAATCGATTTAAATATAAAAAATATCAAATATAAAAAGTCTTTAAATATAAAAAACGTACTTACAGTCTGTGTGTCAGAACAGCCAGCATTGTAGTCTACTATACCAGGATCAGTAAACAGTCCTCCATAAAATGTGCTGCACACATCTGAATATTTGGGTTGAAGTGTTCTGGAACAGTGTTGAGTGAGTGAGAACGGCGCGGCCGGCGGATTCCACGAAGGAGGCTTGCGGTAACCACATGTGACGACCCCGGGCTGGACTCCGCTTCGTCCACGGTGAAAGCCGATCCGGCGATCCACAGCGAAGTTCTTGTATTTCCTCAGCAACCAGCATGGATCAGCTTCAGTTAAGAGGCTGACTCTTAACTTTTAAAAAGAATATCTCTTTGGATTTGAGACTTTAGTCTTTGCAACTTTACAAATCTTCTGTATGCACCACGAGCTTGTATCACTCCAAAGAGAAAGGAAAAATTGAAATCGCATCATATGACCCCTTTAACATAATTATATCTTTTGTTGGTTAACATTAATGACACGGACAGGTACTTAATTAGGAATGCTGTCCCTTTAAGATGGAATGCATGCATGCGATACTGACACACGTTCAGTTTTCACCCACCTGTTTACGTTCACTTAATCCATAACCGACTGTATTTACGTGAGATACTCTACATGATAGACATTTGGACTGCTGTGTGTGTATTTGAGCTCTGAGAACTGATCGCGCACTGTATATGAGAACTGAAGAAGTGGAGCGTGCGCGAGAGAGCACTTCTATCAGCGCGATTCCGCTTATCCCGCCTTCACTAACAAAGTTAATCGACAGTGAATTGTGACTCCCGGGAAAAACGGGACGTCTGGTCACCTTATCCCTACTATTGGGTGCTAAGGCCATTGTTTCAGATCGCTAGTTCGCATTTTGGTAGCCTATCCATCCACTGCGGCTGCCATACTGAGACTAGATATGCAAAAGCCCCTTATCCGATTGCAATCCAATGACAGGGACGCACATTTTGAAGGACAAGACAGTAGCCTATAGGATGTATTTTGAATGACCGGTTGTCCTCAAATATCTTGTTCTAACGTTATAGTCCCATCTTGTCTTGTTAACGAACACTCAGCATAAATTTTGTCATAGTTTTTATCATCAGATATTAGTTTTAGCTCGTCAACTTCTCATCTTAGTCACAGAAAAAATGTTTGTTAACAAATATTTTTCGTCATCGTCTTCATTAATGAAATTAACACTGCTTTGGTAGAAGTTGAAGTCACCGTTTAGAATATTACTTGAGTTAAAGTCTTAAAGTATGGGATATTTATTGTACTCAAGTACGAAAAGTATTTTTGTAATCTTAAACGTACTTAAGTATTGAAAGTAAACGTTCATACACAGCTTGAGTAGCAAGATTGTGTTCGGTTTTAACTTTTTCTTCCATTTTGTATTTTTGGGTAAGAATAAGAAGCACTCCAACATAAGAAATTTCTCGAATCTGCATATGAAATAGGATTTAGATGTATTTACACAGTTTATGTATCTCAGAAGGGACATGGATGCATTTAAACTGCAGTTACAGATGGATAAATAATGTTTTGTTTTTAACATAAAACGTTAAATACTGATATTTGAAATAATTTAAAACATAAAAGAATAGTCGAAATGTGAAATTAAAACCGCCAGTAGGTGGCAGCAAGTGACTGTTAACAATTGAGTCATTGAGATTCAAACGATTCATTCAAATGACTGATTCATTCAGGAACAAAGCATTTGATTGTCGGTGCGTTCCAAACGGGATCTATCGTCCTCCGAAGGGCACTTCGGAGTGAAAACAATCATGGCCGCCATATTGAAGGGTCGTTCCAAACCAAGTTTTGGGAAGTGCTCAAAACTGGCCACTTCAAAGGCCCCTTCGGAATCGGGCTCCCATGATCCTTTGCACAGATTCTTTGCATGATGACGGCGCCTCCATGTGGGCACGTGATGATGACGCAGAAGGGCACTTCAAAAAACAGTTGTTTGGTCGCCTACACCCTTCAACCCTTCGAAACTCTCACTCCGGAGGGTAAACCCTTTGAAGGGATTAGGGCATAGGTATGAGCCCTTCTGAATGGAATGCAGTGTGTGTTAATGAGTGAATCACTGAATCATTTTTATCAACCGATTCTTTTATTAAAAAGCTGATTCATTCAATAAGTAAACACCGTCCATTGCTCAGAGACGCAAAACAGTGCTGTGTGATCTTTGTTTGGAACTATTTTCTTTGGCAACATTGAGTAAAAACAAGCAATATCATGTCTAAAATGTAAGTCTCTTATTGCTTTACTGAACTTGTATAAAATGATTATTAAATGCGTTATCATGCTGATATCTGCAGAAAAACAGTACTCTTTGTGTGATATAGATTAAGGTAATTCAATTATATACATATAAAAAGCATACAAAAAGCATTTTTGCCGTCTACAATTTAGAATGCCTGGAATTTTGAGTTTTAATAGACTAATAAATCAACATGCGTGCACTCTGTGTGTGATTTGGTGATATCTGATAATGTCAGATCGCACATCATTAAAACAACACTTACCATATTATCACAGATATACTGTATATCGCACACCCCAGACTCGACCTGAGTGGAAAATTAGATCATCCGCGGTTGTGTGCGCACTTGTTTGCACATGAGCAAAGGTGTTTTTAGGAGTCTAACTTGCAGACGCCAGACTTGCTTTCCTGCAGTCGGTGTTCTTCTGACTTCTGACTATTTTGTAGGCCTAAATATGCTTCGGGGAAATGTATCGGAGTAAAAGTATACATTTTAATTAGGAAATGTAGTGGAGTAAAAGCAAAAGTTGGCTGAAATATAAAAACTAAAGTAAAGTACAGATACTCCTTAAAAATACTTAAGTACTGTAAAGAAGTTTTATTACTTCGTTACATTACACCACTGCCAGCCATATACAAAAAGAGATACATGCACATACACTCGGACAAAAAAATAATAATAATAAATAAAATAGCCTAAATTAAAAAAGAATGCTTTTCTCAATCTCTAAAATGTAGTTAGCAATTCCATCAGCAGAAACCAAGCAGCAGGATGCTTCTGCTCTATTCAAAGCCCGTTCACAGCCCTGATCTCTGTACAGCAAAGAGAAAAAGAGCTAAAACGAGCCCTTTCCAAACTCAAATCTCCTTCACAGCCATCAAACTAAACGAAAATCAGGCGTCTCTTTCAGAAACCTACACGGCTTCTGATTGATCTGTCATTCAGTGATTTCTTTAAGCCTCTCGCGATCATCTGCCCTAATAGCAGCAACATTAAAACGTTCTTAATTATTGGAAACATGCTATATTTTCTTGAGGGCGGAGTTAATATCAAATTAAAAGACTAAAATCATTGTTTAAAAATGTATTATATATAACGTTTGCAGTATTTAAGATGTGTTGTTTTAAAGCTAAACTGGAGTAATAAACGACCAAATTAATTCCAGGCTGGAGGTTAATTATTGACGTTAACGAGCTTAATGAATTAATTCCTTCAATTAAGAGCGTTTAAATATGGCTGCCATCAGTGCAGCTGATTGAGAGTGTCTGTGGCGCAGTGAAGAACTGTAGAGCTTGGTGAAGTTCTGCAGGGTTTCTGAAAGAGGCACTTGATTTGGTTCTAGTCTTGGATGATTGTTCTTCATGGCTATGAAGGAGTTTTGTATATGGAGTGCCTTCATCAGTTCTTCCGCAGTATCACGCAGCAGAATAATAGTCCACTGCTGCAGTTGTATGGATTCTTAATGCATTTATTGCAACTACATTTAATATTTTTTCATCAAACAAACAGGCTAATGAATAGCTCGACACAACTCATACTGGGGCAGAGTCTAGACACGGCTTTCTTCTGTGTAGATATAAATTCTATTCTTTGCATCAGCTGGGCATGGCAGGGTATGATATGACAGCTGTCATAGCCTACCCTGCTCACCCAGTAAGTCTGTTTGTTTGTTTAATTAAGAAATTAATTAATTCGTTTCAAAATAAATATTTTAAACACTAAGACAAAAAGGAAAGAATAATAAATTGGCTTGGGTATATATAGGCCTATAATGTTCACGCAAGAACTGTCATTCTGACTGACAACCGAAGAACAACAGATATTAAATAGCCTACTGTTAGAATTTTATAATGTAGTCTTGTGTTTTATTAAAATTGATTATAATTGATATCTCAAAAGGATATGCGCTTGTGCGCAGCGTGAGCTGCAATGCAAGATTTTTATAAAATATAATAACTTGCCATTTTGGTTTGTTTCTCACCAAACCCTCAGTATACCTTCAGAATGCTTGGAATATACGCCATGTGATGCATAAGATTATTTTAAGACCGATATGCATCCAATCGCAAGCAAAGTGGTCTATCTCCTGGATGGTAGCCAATGGCCCAACAAACTGCTGCTGAATGTGACTAAAAACACGACTGGACTGGCCGCCTTCTCCCTAAAGCTGATCTGAATCTGGTGGTACGATTTGCCTTAATCCTATTTTTAAATGAAGACTTCTCTTGCAAGAAACCAATTCTATTAATTTGTTCCTCAGGCAAGTGCAGCTTCACAGGTTGGTTCAGTATGGTTCTAAATCGCCCTACTTCAGTACGGACACGAGGACTGTGCCACTTTTCCAAACTTCTACTCCCAATAACCCAACGTTTAGTGAACTGACTATAGTGAAGTTTGAGCAGCCACTGAAGTGTGGTGCCAAGTATTCAGTGACAATCAAGTATTCTGTTGTTGGAGAAACTGGTGACTACAGTGCTGACATCTGTTTGGTGAGTGGACGCTGGTTTTGATGAAAGCAGTAGTACTTTTTTAGCACTTTTTAAATACCAGTCTGTCTTTCCGGTGTTGTCCAGAGGAGTTTTTTTTTTTTTTCTGCATGGATTTCAGAAGGTCCAAGTGAGGGCTTTGAATACCCTTACAAGTGGCACGGTGTCATTTGAGCTGTCAGTCAGTCTTGATATGGCTCCAGTAGTGGAGATTCTGGCCTTCTGTGTTCTGCTCAGTGAGAATGTAGTTGCTGCTAGTGCAGCTTTTGACAAATGTTTCCAAAACCGGGTATGTGGACATCTAGCATCGCTTTACTTCATGTGGGGTGTGGCAACACGTCCTTCAGCTTGTTCTTGTTCCAGGTGTCTCTGCAGTTTTCTCCACCTACAGCTGTTCCTAGTGAGGGTAATGGTTTTGACTGTCTCTGCTCAAGCAGGATCCCTGTGTGGCCTCAGCGCTGTTGATCAGAGTGTCCGGATCATGGAGCCAGGCAGACGTCTGAGTGCTGAAGTGGTATCCATGTGCAATTCATTAAATTATTGGACTTAAATTATCAAGTTTAACTTTGTCAATTCGAGTTATGCAGATGGATCAATTGGTGAAACCAAAGCTATTATGTTGCATGCAACAGGTCAAACTATTGTTTTACAGTCCCAAGTGTTTCACTTTCTTCCAATGTGATTGCTGGTTGAACTTATTTGGATTCACATCCATTGCTGACATGCCTATTAGGAAAAATTGTGTGTGTTCTTTTTAAAACTAGACCAACACTCAGTGGTTTGCTTCAAGACGCTTGTCTGTGGCTTTCTCTTAAACGGTTTAATGAGGTGTTTTTGACCATTCACCTCACCATGTTTTTAGGTGTTCAACTTTCTCCCAGTGCGATCACTATCAGATTATCCGTATCCTGTGGAGGATGAACAGGAGTGCCTGAATGTTCGACCCCCGTCGAGCTGTTCCTACAGACCAAGCTTACAAAGTTTTCAAGGTTGGAAATTGTTTGCAGTCACTTAGTGGCTGGATACTCATTTAGTTTTCAAATGCATCTTTTGCTTTGCTTTGAGAGTGTGGGGATGAAGGTTGCAACAAATCTGCCTGTCCAAGAAACTCACTGCCTGATGTACAGAGGCCTGAATTACTATCGCAACTTCTATCGCAGTAGGTCTCCTAGGTTCCTGATCTAAATCTTTACTTAAAGGTCTGTCAAAGGTTTGCTGGGTAATTATTTGTATAGTAGGGTTTTTTTATTTTTGTTTATTTTTTATTTTTTTCCCCCAGTGCCTTATGGTCCTGTAGCCTTCGAAATGGCTGCTGCACCAGTAGGAGAGGGCGCTGGAGGTGATGGCAGCTCTTTTGATGGGACTTATTTTCCAGAAACGTGGATCTGGCAGCTTGCTCAAGTGGGGTCAGTGAATCTTGTTTCAGCAAAATGATTCTCCTAAGGCCCGGTCCACACGAACACTGGTATTTTCAAAACTGCTGGGGGGGGGGTTTGTTTCTTTGCGGTTTGGCCATGTGTCCCCACATGCAGTATCCGGTCACTGAAACAGAACCTTAAACTACTGCCAAGGTGAAGATTTTCTGAAACTCCGGTTTCACTGGCTTCACAACATTGCAAATGGGGTTGTTTTTTTTGGCTTGTGATGTTGGCGTGCACATTTCCTCTTGCCAGTTACAGACTTGCCTCATGTAAATGTGGTTTTATGGTCAGGTTTATGCCACCTGCTGGTTTGGCATGTGACAGTGCGTCAAGTGTT
>NW_015556048.1:26853-28952 GCF_001515605.1 Sinocyclocheilus anshuiensis | reverse complement strand
GTTTTTTCATTTTTTTTTTTTTTTTTTTTTTTTTCAACCAAGGATAAACCCATGTAATAAAAATACCCATGTACGTGTGGACTAGGCCTAAAGCAGGTGTCATACTCAGTTCCTGGAGGGCCCCAGCTCTGCAGAGTTTGGTTCCAACCATGCTCCAACACATTCCATGTAGGCTTCAAATAAGCCTGAAGGACTTGTCTAGCTGGATCAGGTGTCGAGTTGAATCTGAACTCTGCTGGGCTGTGGTCCTCCAGGAATGAGTCTGACATCACTGATCTAAAGCCACTTGGCCTCGACTTGCCTCTCTTGGCCCACTTGTTTATCTTCCGGTGTCCTTTTCAGAAACACTGGATCCACACGAGTTACTCTGAAGGCTCCTGACAACTCTTTTGATGTGACCGTCAGGACTTTCTTTCCAGAAACCTGGATCTGGCAGCTTGCTCAAGTGGAGTTAGTGAAGCATATTGTTCCATCTAAAGCCACTTGCCTACAGTTTTTACTGCTTCTGTTCCCCTTATTTCTCTTTTCTGCTGCCCTTCAGTGGCACTGGATCCACCAGAGTTCCTCTGAAGGTTCCTGACACCATCACCACATGGGAGACTGAGGCGTTCTGCCTGTCCTCCAAAGGTTTTGGCTTGGCTCCTCCTGTTCAGCTGACGGTCTTCCAGCCCTTCTTCCTGGAGCTCTCCCTGCCTTACTCCATCATCCGTGGAGTCTTTTGAGCTGAAGGCCACAGTCTTCAACTATCTGTCCAAGTGCATCATGGTCTGTATTCATATTTATTATTGTAATGGGTGTTTGACTTTCTAATTCTGTTAGATGTGCAAGCTGATAGTGTCACCTTGCTTTGAGTATCTTTCAGAGTAAGCTGTAGCCTGTTGTAACAGTTAGAATGCAATACTCATGGAAGGTGGCCCTGTATTTTACATGGCTAATTCTATCAAAATATCTCAATTTCTGTCACTGCTATGAACTGACCACCACACTGAATATGGAAAAACTTCAGCAGACAGTGGTCCCTGACAAACCTAAACTAGCCAAGTTACTAGTGCAAAAACTCCATCCTAGAAAATGAATCATGTCAATATCACACACCTAAATGGATCCGTAGAGAATCCTCTTTACTCAATGTGCTCTAATCATGTAATTCATTGGCAGGTTAAAGTGACTCCAGCTTCCTTGGACTTCAGTCTTAGACCTTTTAATGAGCCGTATTCATCCTGTGTCTGTGCCAATGGGAGAAAGACCTTTTAAATGGTTTCTCTCTGCTTCTGTTCTCGGTCTGTTTTGCACTGTCTCTTTCTAAATTGAGATGTACGTGAGTTGTTCCTCACTTCCTCTCTGTACTGTAGGATCTGTAAATGTGACCGTCAGTGCTCAGGCTGAACAATCCCAGGTTCGATGTGGCACTGAAGTTGTGACTGTGCCAACAAGAGGATGCATTGACGTAGTTACCCGAAGTCTACTTGTTCTGGTAAGTGTTAACCAGCTTTCTGGAGTTTGATCATGGAGCTTATACTGCTCTACTGACGTGGTGCTTATAGCCTGAAGGAGTTGAAAGGATCTTCACCCAGAGTTGGTTGTGTCCAAAGGGTTTGTTTGCATTCAGTGACTTTCTAAATGCATTCTCCCTCTATCAGCGAACTGTAACCTAGCGCACTCTGCTGATCCGTTCTGTTTGGTCCACAGGAAGTGTCCTTTCAGAAGATGTATCTGACGTTTCCAACAAATGTGATCCAGGTATCAGCCAAGTGCTCAGTTTCAGTCCTTGGTGAAGCTTTTCGTTAAATGGACGCTGCTAGTTTCAGCAAAATAACTGTTTGGTTTCTGATGGCTTTTTGGATTGACCTTGTTTTCTTCCTCTCTTAGGGGGACATAATGGGTCGTTCGCTAAGTCTTGATAACTTGTTACAGATGCCATCTGGCTGTGGAGAACAAAATATGATTGTTCTTGCTCCCAATATTTACATCCTGCAGTACCTGGAAGTCACTAGGCAGCTCACCCCAACCATCCGACATTGGGTACCTTCAGAGTGGTACAGATTGTCAGGATTCGCATTACACCACATTATGCACTTGACGTGTAGAATTTGGCAAAG
>NW_015556048.1:21736-26687 GCF_001515605.1 Sinocyclocheilus anshuiensis | reverse complement strand
TTTTAGCAAATGGCTGCAATATAACAAAGAGTGAAAAATTTAAGGGGGTCTGAATACTTTCCGTACCCACTGTGTGTGTGTGTGTGTGTGTGTGTGTGTGTGTGTGTGTATATATATATATATATAAATAATGCGCGCATACATACATACAGGTTACCAAGAACAACTGAACTACAGGCACGGTGATGGTTCATACACCACGTTTGATTACAATGCATCCAATACATGGTGTGTTTTCATGCTGTTCTTGTATTGTGAGTCATTGAATTGGGTTGTAATGAGACTTTTCATGGCCAGGTTGACCACCTTCATCATGAGGTCTTTTGGCCTAGCAAGGAGTTTCATCTTCATTGATCCCAGTGTCCTCCAGAGCACAAAGGATTGGCTGATCAGCAAGCAGGGTTCAGATGGCTGTTTTATGCAGCAGGGAAGTCTGTACCACAATGCCATGAAGGTGTGCATAATGTTTCTTTAAATGTGCCGTAATTGGTATGAGACTGACCTTAATTGTTATGCTGCTCCGTTTTAGGGTGGTGTTGGTGATAACGTGGCCATGACGGGCTATGTTGCGTCGCTGCTTGAACTAGGCGTCCTTGTCACGGTAAAAACATGGCTACCAGACAAGCTCCTTGATAACCTTCTGGTTATGTAGTCTGACATTTGCGTTGCTTTCAGGACCCCATCCTCACTAAAGCTGTGTCTTGCTTGAGGCCTGTTGTTGGGAACCTGGGAAACACTTACACCAAGGCTCTGCTCGCCTACACATTCAGTCTGGCTGGAGGAACAGCACTCGAGCATAGCTTTTAAATGCCTTGGACAATGTTGCCATTTCTGAAGGTGAGATTCACTAGTCTCTTGTTTGAGGTGTTTGGGTTCTTTGGCATCAACTTTCTGTCCTCGGTCTCGTCTTAAGGCACTAAGCTCCACTGGTCTCAGACTACATCTGGTGACACTCTGGCGGTGGAGATCAGCTCCTATGTGTTGCTGACAGTTCTCTCTGTACAGCCTCTCACGACTGCTAATCTAGGCTATGCTAACCGCATTGTCAACTGGCTTGTGACCCAGCAGAATCCTTATGGAGGCTTTTCCTCCACCCAGGTGACTGACCACCAAACATGAGCGCAAACATCATATCTGAGTAGAGGTTTTAATCTGGTGCTTATGTTTAGGACACTGTGGTGGCTCTTCATGCTCTCTCTGCTCGCTGCTGACGTGTTCAGCCTGGAGGGCTCCAGCACTGTTACCGTACAGTCGTTGTCTATAGCAGGAGAGGTTTATAACTTCGTTGTGAATCGAGACGACAGGCTGCTGTATCAGGAGAAGCCGCTGAAAAACTTTCATGGCAGATAGTGTTCGAGGGAAGGGCTCCACCTGTGTGTCTGTGCAGGTCTGAACCTTCACCTGCTTAACTTCTACCTCTATGCTTGTCCTAGTTCCTTGTCCTGTTTGGTTTTGTACTCCCAGGTTGCATGTTTCTACAACATCCCGACATCCATTAAAGCTTCCAGAACACTTAGCATTGAAGTGAAGGTGGCAAGAGACTGCAAAGTGCGTGGAGCACTTTGCATGGAGCGATCTTGTGTTGTGTGAAGCAAGAACCACTTTGACCTGTTTGACCCTTAAAGCATCTTTACACAGCTGAGCTAAGGCTGCTCTGTGCCTGCTCAATTCTGTGACTATTCCACATAAAAAGCCAGTCCAAATGTAATTCTGACCCACCTCAGCCCCTAATATCTAAGTGCACAGTTGGGACTTCTGCGTAAATTCCATTATGCCACCTCTGAGCAGCATTAAGCCATTAACTGTTTTTTTTTCTTTAAACTCCCCTTCATTTAGGTACAATGGTGCGAAACCAACTACCAACATGGTTATAGTGAACATTAAACTCCTGTCGGGTTTCACAGCAGATACGTCACTGGTTCGTATGTTTTGATGAATTGTATGTAGAGTCCTAAGATGCTTGAAACTGCTTCACATGTTAATGGATTTTTCCTCTCAGCTTGGATCGCCACTGGATACATTTGCTCCATTAGTGCAGTGGGTAGATAACTGGAGATGACCATGTGCTTGTGTATCTGAAAGGGGTGACTACAACTGAAACAGGTTCTTGCAGTGCAGAATCTCAAGCCAGCGGTCGTTGAGGTTTATGACTATCAGCCAAGTATGTGTAGTGGCTGGTGCTTTTGGCTGAATTCCCTGGTGCTCATGTGTCAAGCTGACTTCCTGTTCCTCTTTCACTTTCAGGTGATGTGTTTGAGACCACATAAATGCCTCCCTGTCCATGATTGTGCTTCATTTCTGGCTATAGGATGCATGAATGAAATGAAATAAAACTCCTCTTAAAAATCAGTCGTTGCTTGCCTCTTTTGTTGAACATCTGAGATGTGTTTGAAGCTGGACATCTCAAACTTGCAGTTTTCTTACATGGCTAATGGATTTATTTATTTTTTTCGCTCAATGGGTTTTAACTTGGGCTGTGAGTGCTCTTGCTTTCCATATGTCTTGCAAGACAAATTTTTATTTATATATATATATATATATATATATATGCGTGTGCAAATTTGTCCTTTGCGTAAACCAATATTATCTCTAGCAAATACGGTTTCTGGTTTCATGGCTTTATTTTTAATGACATAAAAATACTGAATATAATATTATTGATGCTAAAATGGCACTGCAGTTGTGATTGGTTCATTCAGTCAAACACTGAGAAAATTAACCAGTGTCATGATAAACAAAATTAAAGAGACCTTAAATTCAATCTTTCCAGTGAAAAGCTCTAAGAGTATTTTTATTGGACCCCTTGTATGTGGCCAGTAGTTCGTTCATTCTGAAGATGTCCATTGGATCAGGTGTTCGTCTCAGTCAGTGTATGGCTGACGTGGCTCATTTCTCACTGCAGTGGTGGACTCGTTTACTTTGTGAACTCTAGTATCCGTTCACCTGCGCAGACTCGTTCTACGTGCGTGTGAACCTTGACCTGTCAAAACCACTGGAAGGCAAGCCTGCAACCATAGATATTTATAGGTAGATGCCTCATTCAACAGCTCCTCATTCAAGGAGACTCATCTTGCAACGGTCAACTTGATGTCATTTATGGCGTTTTTACTGTCAAATGGAGAGCACGCACTGTAACGTGAAAGTACATTGCTGAGCGAATCTCTCCACTCGCACGTGGATTTTCTTTGCTCTCGCACTAAACCGGAAGCGCGCTCCCAGATATGTGCTGCTCTCTCCCAGAGAGTGTGCGCACTTAAAACGTGTCCATTGCTCAATGTGCCCATGTACGCGGTCAAACTGTGTCCTTTGCATTTGCAAATCTCTCCGTGCTCTTGTGCTAGAAATTATTTTCGCACCTGGACTAAACGTTGTCAAAAGTTCTCACAGGTGAGAATGCAAGAGAGGGGCGGAACCACTCGAATATTCATTATTATGGTGAATGACGTCAAGTTGACCTTTCCAATATGGCGTACGGCTTATGTATAGCGGCCCATATAGTCGCTAATGAGGCATCTACGTATACATATCAGTAGATGCAAAGTCCTAGATTAACTTAAAGTGGCAGGAAAAATGGGCTCTTTTCACAGAAGTCAGTCAAAAATCCATACCAAATGTGAGTTTAATCAAAACACAAAATTACAAAATCCAGTTGGTTCTTATATCCTATGATATTACACTTGTAATTCCTTTAACTCGTGTTTCCTTAAACGTTTAAACACAAGTTTTATCCATAAATGACATCAAGATGGTAAGAAAACTGTTTCTCGCTTATTTCCCTGCCCGCACCTATTCAACAGAACAGAACCAAAATTATACATCAGAAACATAAGAAATAAAACTGAAACATATACATAGGAAATATCAAAATTGCCTCTAAAGAAAGTTACAGAAATTATACTTTAAGTCATTACTTGCAAATCAACTCTCTAAACAAAAGTGTTTGTACTGTTTTTGTTAGTTTTTCCTGTTTTTTGTTTCTAAAAAAATGTAATGGCTAATGCTAACTCTGCAGCTTTGGCGGTACGTGGGGAAGGACACCAGAGGCAGTTTTATTTTGAATGGATGTCAATGGAGGAGAGGCTTCACTATGTGGAATAAACCGCTTTTGTGAGGAAACAGATTATTTAATGAAGATTAGCAAACAGGTTGTCTATTCATGTTTTACACTAAATAAATACTTTTGTTGGTAACTATATGTAGATTTTACCTTAATGTTATTTGTAAGAGAAGGCCGAGGAATGTTGTGACTGTTATGGCGTAATCAGAACATGAGACCTGCGGATCCATGTGCAAGGTTTTATTTCAAAAGGCGTCATGAAACGTGCAAGGGTCAGATAATGTGACGGGTACAACAAAGCCAAGGCAAAGAATACTCCTAGGGCAGGCGAGGGGCTTCGATCGACGAACAATATCCAGAGGGCTTGACAAGAGGCGTAACACAATAACATGAGCAAAAGTCCAGGCAAGGTGCAAACAGAGTCCAAACGACAAGATGAGCGAAATCTAAGGCAGGCAGATAATCAGGCAACACAACGAGACTAGAAGTAGGGAACTAATACAAGACTGGGAAAGGGCTCCGTAACGTTGCTATCACTCACGTAGCGATATGCACAAACAATACTCGGCAGTGAGAAAGAGGAAGTCCATGGCTTATGTAGGGTGTTTGATTGGTTGCAGCTGTGTGTGTAATCAGTGCAATAGTAGTGTGGTGCAAGAGTCCATCATAATGAGCGGGTGATCTCGTGGTGATCGAACGGAAGAGGAAGCACAGGATTCGTGACAGTGACAGGTAAAACTTAAAGGGTTAGTTCACCCAAAAATGAAAATTAGCCCATGATTTACTCACCCTCAAGGCATCCTAGGTGTATATGACTTTCTTCTTTCAGATGAATCCAGTCGGAGTTATATTAAAAATTGTCCTGGCTATTCCAAGCTCTATCATTGCAGTCAG
>NW_015556048.1:743-21599 GCF_001515605.1 Sinocyclocheilus anshuiensis | reverse complement strand
AGCGAGAGAGAGCTCAAAACACCGGTCACTTATTAGAAGTACAAAACGAGGATTTGTAAAGAAGAATGTCGGAGGATTTCGATATAAGCCAAGAGGAGACTGGTTTTCCTTTGCTAAAGTAAGGAAACTTTGCTTCCTTTGCTCCTGTTAACAAACGTTGGTTTTCACGAGACTCGCATGCGCAAGCCCAGAACTGCTTCTGTGTACAACTGTTGGTGCAAGCTACATTAAAGTGATTACGTTTCGAATATTTTGAATTTTTCTCACAAAAACGCATTGATTTGCTTCAGGAGGCCTTTGTTCACCCCCCGGAGTCGTGTGAGACACTTTTTTTTATGGATGGGCGCTTTTTATTTGACTTCTTTTGGACTGATGCATGCAACACCCGCTGAGTGGCATTAAACAGCTTGAAAGATCAAAGACAATTTTTAATATAACTCCGACTGGATTCGTCTGAAAGAAGAAAGTCATATACACCTAGGATAACTTGAGGGTGAGTAATTTATGGGCTAATTTTCATTTTTGGGTGAACTAACCCTTTAAGGCATTTTTTACCAGCAAATGAGTGTCGCGCTACTATTTAACCCTCTGGGGTCGACAAACGGTGTTGTGCCAAATTCTGACTCCCTGCCAGAATCTGACTCCCCTCGCGTGCACGCGCATGACTCAATCGATGCCGTCAGTTGCGAAAAACAGACAGGCATTAGACGGCGTAAAACATTGTAATTTGTGTATTGGTGTTTGATCGTGCATTTATTTGTGTATTTGTCTTTGGTCATGTATTTAACTAAACTCGTATGATTTACAATTTGGACTGTCTAGCTGTGCTTTTATCATTTACATTTAGACATTTAGCAGACACTTTTATCCAAAGCGACTTACAAACAAGGACAATATTTGTGGACGTTTGTGTGTTTTTACTACAGTAAAAACAAAACAGTGTTTTTTTTTTAAACACTACACTACAGTATATATTTTTTTGTAATAAAACAATGGTTTAGTTTCATAAGGGTAGCCAACACCTAAATCTGAACATCATTATTAAAGGAATGCAGACAAATTTGTCATTGGACTTTACTGCCTGCACATTTTCTCTATTGTAATATTCCTTATGAAACAGGATTGTGTTTGTTAGGGAGCAGAACAATTTCAGCATTTTTGTTAAATCTCCATAAATTACTCTGCCCTTATGCTGATAACACTGAAAAGCTGTGTCCTGAAGACCTTGTGCTTATAGTTTTACATTGAGCATATCAATAGAATACCATATGAATTCAGCAGGGCTTCCAAAATCATACTCCCCTATATTAAATGCTTATTATTGAATCTAAACACTTGTGCTTTTTTGCAGGTATTTTACAGGATGAGATGTGTCACCAGCATGAGTTTTATGGGTCTCTGACTGCCATTGTGGAGAATGGTTTGCTACAGTATATCGGGATTTTTTGTGCTAACCTAAACAAATGGCCAGTGAAATCAGAAAAAAAGTACTAGGATAACTGCCAGACAACTTAAGGCCCATTCACAGTGATCCAACTCCAGTTAACTCCAAAAAGCTCCAACACATTTGTTGGATCGAAGCTCAGTATCAGATTGGGAAGAGACATTTCCACTGGTCCATAATCTTTCTGCTTACCAGCAAACCTCATACATTGTCATCCTGAGATTCAGGCCAGAGCAACCATAAAACTCCCAAGGACATCCAGTTGTGGCATGTAATTGACTGGTCATGCATGAGCATTGACACTTCTGATTCCTTCTCCACTGCAGCAAGGCCCAGCTTTTCAATTCGAAGTTTTTGCCATCACCAGTGACGTGACTGCATGGAACGTGAATATTGCTAACCAAACCGCTTTTTAGTGTATATTGTAAGTGTGTTCTTGTTAACTGCCTATGATTTAACATATCAGTTTATCAGATGTTTAACAAATTGTTATTATATTATTGTTTAAATTAGACATCAGGTCGTCAACCTATTACATATCAGAGAACATTCTGCTATACATAAGTCACTATAGTAGTATTTATATTAGTAGTATTGTAGTAGTATTGTGTTTTGTTAATAAAATCGTTTTATTAAAAACTGTCTTCCCTATGTTGGTAATACAGTAAGTTACCCAGAACAAGGTGATTTCCTCCCTCTAATTGAAATGCCTTTTCTTATTGTATAATTATTTTGAATCATTTTGTATTGTTAAGGTGAAGTTCCTTAGCTGGTTCCTCGAGGTGTACCCCCCGACACTCATTTGCTGGTAATAATGCCTTAAATACGTTTTACCTGTCATGACATTCCTCTGCCTTCTCTTAAAAAATAAAGTTTTTATTAAGGTAAAATCTACATATAGTTACCAACGAAAGCATTGTTTAGTGTAAAACATGTTGAAGATTAGCAAACAGGTTGTCTATTCATTAAATAATCGGTTTCCTCACAAAAGCTGTTTATTCCGCGTAGTGAAGCATCTCCTCCATTGACATCCATTCAAAAAAACAGCCTCTGGTCTCCTTCCCTATATGTGCCGCCAAAGCCGGCAGCCTTAGCCTTTGGCTAAAGGTTGCAGGCATAGATATGTATACGTAGATGCCTCATTAGCGACTCTATGGGCCGCTATACGTAAACCAACTGCCATATTGGAAAGGTCAACTTGACATCATTCACCATAATAATGAATATTCTAATGTTTCTGCCCCTCTCTTGCATTCTCACCTGTGAAAGGTTATCCAGTTTCTTCGGGAATTGAAATCCCAGCCGCTTTTACAACCATCGGCTGTGCAGGATTGCGGCATCTACCACAATCTCATGTTTATCGGACCAAATTTCTCAATTTATGCACACACACTTGATTTAAGGCTTAGATATTAGTAAAATGACTGATGCACATGTGTCGTCTCCCACCATCAGGATTGTGTGTGTGTTTGAGTGCGTTGGGTTCGGTCCACCACTGCAGTGAGAAATGAGCCACTTCAGCCGTACACTGACTGAGACGAACACCTGATCCAATGGACACATCTTCAGAATGAACATCAACCATTGGCCAGGTACGAGTCGTCTAATAAAAATCCTCTTATTTGAGCTTTACACTGTAAAGATTTAATTTAATGTCGCTTTAATTTTGTCTGTCATGACACTTGTTAATTTTCTCAGTGTTTGACTTGAAAGGAGTGAAATTATTTCCTCATGAAATTAATTCCTTGTGAAGCCGAAACTCAGGAACTCACAAAACAGATGCCATACAATAAAACCGATCTGGAGAAGGGATCTCCAAAGAACAAACAACACCTCTCCCCTTGCTAATTTACGACCCCCTTCCTCCCTCTCCGCCTCTGACTCTACCCTCTTCTTCCCCAAAAGCAAGAATATCCATATGCCACGTTATATCTTGTGAATATGTTGTTTCCCTTTCATGTTTGATATCATTTTAAAGGTCTCTGTGCGATTGGTAAAATTCTCAATTTCACAGTAGTCACTTGTACTATGAGAAATATTCAAACCTTTTGTAGAATTGTGTTCTGCTGAGGAGGGTGTGTTCCTCTTTAGGGGTCTTTGGGAATGTTTATCTATCTCCAGCCGGGTGTGACCCTGGATCACAGAACCTAACAAACCAAAAGGTCTTATGTTTTTACAACTGATTTGAAGATTTCTGTTTTTCTTATTTGGGTATATAGGGGAAGTGACAAAACACTACTTTGGGATTCTGTAGTCAGAAAAAACCCCATGCAGTGTGTGAGAGTCTCTGGAGCTCTGCACCAGAACTCTCGCTGCTGTGTGTCTCTCTGCTGTCAGGTATGATACATAAATTGAATTTTGTTAAACACATTGTGCCCATAGAACACACTGTATAGTTGTTTGTGCTACTACATGTGCACAAAGGCTAGTTGAGTTTATCTAAAACACCAGAGTGCTTTGCTATGCATTTTAGGCCATGTTTCCTGTTAAATTAGGATAACTGTTACACGTGTGACCATGTTAAATTTGTCTCCTGCATGGAACACTTGGCTATTTTCCATATAGCTACAGTATCTATGTACCAGAGTGGGGTTGCCACACAGCTACAATGCGATTCACAATTGCATTATATTTTCTAAATTGGCTTCTAAGGGTTTCATTATGTAATTGGCATGGTACAAGTTTACCTGACAAATAATAAATGGTTATATTTGATTCAGACCTCTTCTGAAATCATTTTAAGTAGATTGTGTAGTCTAACATTTCTGCAATAAATGGTTATATTTGATTCAGATCTCTTCTGAAATCATTTGAAGTAGATTGTGTAGTCTAACACTTCTGCAAATCTGCATCCAGGGCAGATCATACTTAAATACTAATGAGTGGAGCAGGTGGCTCTCCATTAGGGATCTGATTTCTGTGTCACTGGCTTAAGTTTACAATTTGTGATTTAGTGAAAATTTGCTAGCAGGGTGCAGCTCTTAAAAGCTATTATAATCACCCTGTATCCTCCGAGTAAGTTACAGAACGGGCGAGCTAATGTCCGTGCGTTCAGTTGGCCAAGTGGATTTCTGAGCAATGTTAGGTCCTTATGAACGAATAATTGAAAGTATCACATTTCCAGAATACTCAAATATTTTTATACAATCAATACTTGTGACCATTAAATTTAGGCAATATTTCTAATTAAACTAATCATTTGAAATAGGAGTCAGATTGAACACTGAGCTAGACTAAAATCGAAACAGTCTTGATAAATTCTAAAGTGCAAGTAAAAGACAGAATACGCATTAAACCGTCGACCAGGCCGCTGGATTCTGCTCTTCTGGGCTGGCAGGTGGATTCTTAGACTGAACGAACCAATCACAGCTGCAGTGCCATTTTAGCATCAATATAGTATTTTGCTTCAGTATTTCATTAAAATCATCCCATGAACCGTGCAAGTTTGAGATGTCCAGCTTCAAACGCATGTCAGATGTGCAACAAAAGAGCCAAGCAATGACTAATTTAAGAGGAGTTTTATTTCATTCATGCAACCTGTAGCCAGAAATGAAGCACAATCATGGACAGGGAGGCATGTATGTGGTCTCAAACACATCACCTGAAAGTGAAAGGAACAGGAAGTCAGCTTGACACGCATGAGCACCAGGGAATTCAGCCAAAAGCACGAGTCACTGAACATACTTGGCTGATAGTAGTCATAAACCTCAACGACGGCTGGCTTGACATTCTGCACTGCAAGAACCGGTTTCAGTTGTAGCCTGTAGGCCATGGGGACACCCTTGGGAACCTGCGAGACGGAAGGGAAGAAGAGAAGTACATATGCAGCACACATCGAGGCAAATAGAGAACATACCCAGTGCACATCTCACCTCTTTCAGATACACAAGCACATGGTCATCTCCAGTATCAACCCGCTGCACTAATGGAGCAAATGTATCCAGTGGAGATCCAAGCTGAGGGGAAGTGTCCATTAACATGTGAAGCAGCTTCAAGCATCTTAGGACTCTACATACAATTCATCATAAAACATACGAACCAGTGAGGTATCTGCTGTGAAACCCGACAGGAGTTTAATGTTCACGATAACCATGTTTGTAGTTGGTTTTGCACCATTGTACCTAAATGGAGTGTAAAAAGAAAAACAAGTAGAATAGAAAGCTAGAGTTTTTTTTTTTTTTTTTTTTTTAAAAAAAAAAAAAAAAAAAAAAAAAAAAAAAAAAAAACACCTTAATGCTGCTCAGAGGTGGCATAATGGCATTTACGCAGAAGTTCCAACTGTGCACTTTGATATTAGGGGCTGAGGTGGGTCAGAACTATATGATTTGGACTGGCTTTCATGTGGAATAGTCACAGAATTGAGCAGGCACAGAGCAGCCTTAGCTCAGCTGTGTAAATATGCTTTAAGGGTCAAACAGGTCAAAGTCGAAGCGGTTCTTACTTCACAGTGATGTTCAACATGAGATCCGCTCCACGCACTTTGCAGTCTCTTGCCACCTTCACTTCAACGCCAAGTGTTCTGTAAGCTTTAATGGGTGTCGGGATGTTGTAGAAACATGCAACCTGGGAGTACAAAACCAAACATGACAAGGAACTAGGACGAGCATAGAGGTAGAAGTTAAGCAGGTGAAGGTTCAGACCTGCACAGACACACAGGTGGAGCCCTTCCCTCGAACACTATATCTGCCAGGAACGTTTTTCAGCGGCTTCTCCTGATACAGCAGCCTGTTGTCTCGATTCACATCAAAGTTGTAAACCTCTCCTGCCACAGACAATGACTGTACGGTAACAGTGCTGGAGCCCTCCAGGCTGAACACTTCAGCAGCGAGCAGAGACAAAGCATGAAGAGCCACCACAGTGTCCTAAAAATAAGCACCAGATTAAAACCTCCACTCAGGTATGATGTTTGCACTCATGTTTGGTGGTCAGTCACCTGGGTGGAAGAAAAGCCTCCATAAGGATTCTGCTGGGTCACAAGCCAGTTGACAATGCGGTTAGCATAGCCTAGATTAGCAGTCGTGAGAGGCTGTACAGAGAGAACCGCCAGCAGCACATAGGAGCTGATCTCCACCGCCAGAGTGTCACCAGATGTAGTCTGAGACCAGTGGAGCTTAGTGCCTTAAGACGAGACCGAGGACAGAAAGTTGATGCCAAAGAACCTGAACACCTCAAACAAGAGACTAGTGAATCTCACCTTCAGAAATGGCAACATTGTCCAAGGCATTTAAAAGCTGTGCTCGAGTGCTGGTCTCTCCAGCCAGACTGAAGGTGTAGGCAAGCAGAGCCATGGTGTAAGTGTTTCCCAGGTTCCCAACAACAGGCCTCAAGCAAGACAGAGCATTGGTGATGATGGGATCCTGAAAGCAAAGCAAACGTCAGACTACAGCACCAGAAGGTAATCAAGGAGCTTGTCTAACTACTGGTGGGCATGTTTTTACCGTGACAAGGACACCTAGTTCAAGCAGCGACGCAACAACGTAGCCAGTCATGGTCACGTTATCACCAACACCACCCTAAAACAAAGCAGCATAATGATTAAGGTCAGTCTCAGACCCGTTATAGCACATTTAAAGAAACCTGATGCACACCTTCATGGCATTGTGGTACAGAGTTCCCTGCTGCATAAAACACCCATCTGAACCCTGCTTGCTGATCAGCCAATCCTTTGCGCTCTGGAGGACACTGGGATCAATGAAGATGAAACGCCTTGCCAGGCCAAAAGACCTCATGACGAAGGTGGTCAACCTGGCCATGAAAAGTCTCATTACAACCCAATTCAATGACTCACACTACAAGAACAGCATGAAAACACACCATGTATTGGATGCATCGTAACCAAACGTGCTGTATGAACCATCACTGTGCCTGTAGTTCAGAAAAAAAAAAAAAAAAAAAAACACACACATCAGGAATCACATTACACCACATGATGCACTTTACTTGTAGGATTCGGCAATCTGTACCGCTCTGAAGGTAACCAATGGCAGTCTGTCGGATGGTTGGGGTGAGCTGCCCAGTGACTTCCAGGTACTGCAGGATGTAAATATTGGGAGCAAGAACGATCATATTTTGTTCTCCACAGCCAGATGGCATCTGTAATAAGTTATCTAGATTCTTTAGCGCACGACCCATTATGTCCCCTAAGAGAGGAAGCAAGGTCAAACCAAAAAGCCATCAGAAACAGTCATTTTGCCGAAAGTCTCAGCATCCATTTCTCCTTAATGAAAAGCTTTACCAAGGACTGAAACTGAGCACTTGGCTGATCCCTGGATCACATTTGTTGGAAACGTCAGAGATACATCTTCTGAAAGGACACTTCCTGTGGACCAAACAGAACAGATCAGCAGAGTGCTAGGTTAGTTCACTGATAGTGACTTTCTAAATGCATTCTCCCTCTGAGTGCAAACAAACCCTTTGGACACAATAACCAACTCTGGGTGAAGACCCTTTCAACTCCTTCAGGCTATAAAAAGCAATAAATTGCACCACATCAGTAAAGCAGCATAAGCTCCATGATCAAACTCCAGAAAGCTGGTTAACACCTACCAGAATAAGTAGACTTCGGGTAACTACGTCAATGCGTCCTCTTGTTGGCACGGTCACAACTTCAGTGCCACATCGAACCTGGGATTGTTCAGCCTGAGCACTGACAGTCACATTTACAGATCCTATAGTACAGAGGAAGTGAGCAACAACTCCCGTACACCTCAATTTACAAAGACAAACAGTGCAACAGACCGAGAACAGAAGCGGAACCACACATCAGTAAAGCAACATGAGCTCCATGATCAAACTCCAGAAACCTGGTTAACGCTTACCAGAACCAGTAGACTTCGAGTAACTACGTCAATGCGTCCTCTTGTTGGCACAGTCACAACTTCAGTGCCACATCGAACCTGGGATTGTTCAGCCTGAGCACTGACAGTCACATTTACAGATCCTATAGTACAGACAGGAAGAGAGCAACAGCTCATACTCCTCAATTTAGAAACAGACAGAGCAAAACAGACCGAGAACAGAAGCTGAGAGAGTCCATTTAAAGGTCTTTCTCCCATTGGCACAGAGACAGGATGAATAGGGCTCATTGAAAGGTCTAAGAAAAACCACACATCAGTAAAGCAACATGAGCTCCATGATCAAACTCCAGAAACCTGGTTAACGCTTACCAGAACCAGTAGACTTCGAGTAACTACGTCAATGCGTCCTCTTGTTGGCACGGTCACAACTTCAGTGCCACATCGAACCTGGGATTGTTCAGCCTGAGCACTGACAGTCACATTTACAGATCCTACAGTACAGAGGAAGTGAGCAACAACTCCCGTACACCTCAATTTACAAAGACAAACAGTGCAACAGACCGATAACAGAAGCGGAGAGAATCCAATTAAAGGTCTTTCTCCCATTGGCACAGAGACAGGATGAATACGGCTCATTAAAAGGTCTAAGACTGAAGTCCAAGGAAGAAGCTGGAGTCACTTTAACCTGCCAATGAATTGCATGATTAGTGCACATGGAGTAAAGAGGATTCTCTACGGATCCATTTAGGGGTGTGATATTGACATGCTTCATTTTCTAGGATGGTTTTTGCACTAGTAACTTGGCTGGTTTAGGCCTGTCGGGGACAGCGGTCTACTGTAGTTTTTCCATATTTAGTGTGGTGGTCAGTTCATAGCAGTGACCGAAATTAAGACACTTACTGAAAGCATTCTTGCACATGAGACTGCTTAATTTTGATAAACCAATACTCATGGAATGTGGCCCTGTATTTTATGTGGCTAATTCTAACAGTGTTACAACAGGCTACATCTTGGTCTGAACACTCACAAAGCAACTAATAACAGCTTGCACATCTCGAACAGAACTACAAGTCACATACCCCCCCCAATACCCATTACATAAATATGAATCCAGACCATGATGCACTTGGACAGATAGTTGAAGACTGTGGCCTTCAGCTCAAAAGACTCTCCACGGATGATGGAGTAAGGCAGGGAGAGCTCCAGGAAGAAGGGCTGGAAGACAGTCAGCTGAACTGGAGGAGCCAAGCCGAAACCTTTGGAGGACAGGCAGAACGCCTCAGTCTCCCATGTGGTGATGGTGTCAGGAACCTTGAGGGGAACTCGTGTGGATCCAGTGTTTCTGAAAAGGACACCGGAAGATATAAACGAGGGGGCCAGGAGAGGCAAACAAATTGAAGCCAAGTGGCTTTAGATCAGTGATATCAAACTCAGTTCCTGGATGACCACAGCCCAGCAGAGCTCATTCAACTCAAAACACACCTAATCAGGCTTATTTGAAAAACTACAGGACATGTGCTGGAAACACTCTTCAGGGCTGCGGCCATCTAGGAACCGAGTTGGGCACCTGCTTTAGGCGTAGTCCACATGTACATTTATAAAATCGTTTTAAGAGCTTTAAGATGTCTTTGAGAAGTGCACTCCACAGTCACAAGCCAAAAATACAGTTTCACTGGGTACACAACACTGCAACCGGAGTTTGAAAAATCTTCACCTCGGCAGTAGTTTTCAAAGGTTTCAGTGACTGGATACTGCATTTGTGTGGACAAATTATAAAAGTCTGCCGCTTTGAAAATACCGGTGTCTGTGTGGACCGGGCCTTAGAGGAGTCAATTTGCTGAAACAAGAGATTCTTCACTAACCCCACTTGAGCAAGCTGCCAGATCCAGGTTTCAGGAAAGTAAGTCCTAACAGTCACATCAAAAGAGGAGCTGCTATCACCTCCAGTGCCCTCACCTCCAGCGCCCTCTCCTACAGGTGCAGCAGCCATTGCAAAGGCTTCAGGACCACGAAAATGCACTGAAAGGAGGAAAAAAAAATAAATAAAAAATAAAACACCAGGAGTGCAACCACCAGTTGAAGTTTGGCCATTCATTAGAAGTTTTAGACAAATCATGTCGGTGCACCAGGCTATCCTACAGTGAGAAACTAATTAAGATTATGATAGAACAAATCTATTTCAGTTGATTCTGTAAACTATAGGGAGCCTTATTACTTGCACATTACTATAATATTAAAGGTTACAATTAACAACAGAGCCCAAACTATTAAATTATTAAATTAAACTGCTGTTTATTTTTAAATACAATAATCAACACTCAAATTAAAAAAAAAAATTTACATGGGTCAAATACGAAAAAGGGTTTAAGCATAAAAACAATGTGTAATACTGCTTTAAATTGTTGTTGTCCACCCCCCCCCCCCCCCCCCCCAAAAAAAACCTGGGGGGAATTTATTGCATTATGTATTCATGGTAAATGGTCACCTTCCTGCAGGAAACACAAAGTTTGAAGTTGCCAGAATTAAGTGTTCATTTCACAGAGTTGAAAGCTTAAAATAAGCAGTTTTAACACCCCTTGCGTTTGGATGTACTACGTCTGGAACAAGAACACCACTTAGGCATTGTGCCAGTGTATTTCACTTTCAGTAACAAACCTATACGGACCATTACCCAGCAAGCCTTTGACAAACCTTTAAAAGTCAAAAGATTCACGTCAAGAACCTAAAAAGACCTACTGCGATGGAAGTTGCGATAGTAATTCAGGCCTCTGTACATCAGGCAGTGAGGTTCTTGGACAGGCAGATTTGTTGCAACCTTCATCCCCACACTCTGTCAAAGCAAAGCAAAAGATGCATTTCAAAAAAATAAAGAGTATCCAGCCAGCAAGTGATTGCAAAACTTCCAACCTTGAAAACTTCGTAAGCTTGGCCTGCAGGAACAGCTCGACGGGGTCGAACATTCAGGCACTCCTGTTCATCCTCAACAGGATACGGATAATCTGATAGTGATCGCACTGGGAGCAAGTTGAACACCTAAAAACATGGGGAGGTGAATGGTCAAAAACACCTCATTAAAATGGTTTAAGAGAACGCCATAGACTGGCATCTTGAAGCAAACCACTGAGTTTGTCTAGTTTTAAATGGAAGTCCTAAGCCCGTAAGGCCTGCATTCATCTTCGGAACACAATTTAAGATTTTTGATGGAATCTGACAGCTCTCCGACCCTCCCATGGACAGCAAGGGTACTACCACGATCAACATCCAGAAACTTACACCAAAAACTGCTGAGCTGCCAAATATGGACTGACCCAACTTTTGGGTTTAAAAAAAAAAGAAAAAAAAAAAAACAGCTGTTTGCGTTCAGTGGATGTTCGCCAAAATGGCACTAGGGTGAATTGTTGAAGCTTTTTTGTCACACAAAGTATACTTGTAGTTTCGTATTACGGTTGAACCCCTGATGTTACATGGTTTATTTCACAGATCTCCTTCCTACGTTTCTGGACATTGATTGTGGTAGTACCCTTGGTCTATGGGAGGGTCAGAGAGCTGTCAGAATGCATCAAATCTTAATTTGGGTTCCAAAGATGAACGGAGGTCTTACAGGTATGGAACATGAGGGTGAGTAATTAATTACAATTTTCATTTTTGGGTGAACTAACCCTTTAAGACAACTAAACTCAAGTGGACAGGTCTTTGCATTTCATTCTGCTTGGTGGCATTTGTATCTTTTATCCAATCATATGACATTGGTGAAACGTCAGTCAAATACACAGTTAAATACTGAGAAAACTAAAATGATTTTACTAATAGGCATGTCAACAATGGATGCAAATCCAGATAACTTCAACCAGCAATCGCATCGGAAGAAAGTCAAACACCTGGGATTGTGAAACAATAGTTTGACATGTTGCATTGTTGAATGCAATGCACTAATGTTTGGTATGCCACAATAGCTTTGGTTAACCCAATTGAGCCATCGGCATAACTCACTCCAAGGTTAAACTACATCAAATCAAGTCTAACAAGAGTTTAATGAACTGCACAAGGATACCACTTCAGCACTCAGACGTCTTCCTGGCGCCATGATACGGACACTCTGATCAACAGCGCTGAGGCCACACAGGGATCCTGCTTGAGCAGAGACAGTCAAAACATTGCCCTCACTAGGAACAGCTGTAGGTGGAGAAAACTGCAGAGACACCTGGAACAACAAGCTCAAGCTGAAGGACGTGTTGCCACACCCCACATGAAGTAAAGACACACTATATGTCCACATACCTGGTTTTGGAAACACATTTCAGTGTCAAAAGCTGCACTAGCAGCAACAACAGTCTCACTGGGCAGAACACAGAAGGCCAGAATCTGCACTGCTGGAGCCATATCAAGATTGACTGACAGCTCAAATGACACTGTGCCACTTGTAAGGGTATTCAAAGCCCTCACTTGGACCTTCTGAAATCCATGCAGAACAATCACTCCTCTGGACAACACCTGACAGAAAACAGAAAGACAAACTGGTATTTAAAAAGTGCTTTTTAAAAAAAAAAAAAAAACACTACTGCTTTCATCAAAACCAGCATCCACTCACCATATAGATTATGTCAGCACTGTAGTCACCAGTTTCTCCAACAACAGAATACTTGATTGTCACTGGATACTTGGCACCACACTTCAGTGGCTGCTTAAACTCCCCTATAGTCAGTTCACTAAAGGTTGGGTTACTGGGAGTAGAAGTTTGGAAAAGCGGCACAGTCCTCGTGTCCGTACTGAAGTAGGGTGATTTATAACCATAAACAACCTGTGAAGTTGCACTTGCCTGAGGAACAAATTAATCAAATTGGTTTCTTGCAAGAGAAGTCGTCATTTAAAAATAATAGGATTAAGGCAAACCGTACCACCAGATTCAGATCAGCTTTAGGGAGATCAGCAGTGTTGAGGGAGAAGGCAGCCAGTCCATTCATGTTTGTAGTCAGATTCAACAGCAGTTTGTTGGGCCATTGGCTACCATCCAGGAGATAGACCGCTTTGCTTGCGATTGGAGTCCCATTGAAATAAGATGTGGAGATCTGTTGGTAAAGAAAGGTTAGGAAAGGGAACCAATGAGGATTGTCTAATAAGGATGAAGCTTTACTCACCTTTCCATTAACCATTGATCCATAGGCAAAGAAACCGGGGAGGTCCAAAAACATGACCTTGCCAACTTCAAACGTGAAATGAATCTTGGAGGTCATTTTCAAATTTGGTGTTGAAAAACATTGACATACTGATGGTAAGGGACACACAGCCAGTGTTGTTCATCTGGTAGCAGAACAAAGGAGGTCAGATTTAAATGTAGACATGAAAGGCAAAAAAAAAAAAAAAAAAAAAAACCTCTGCTCTGTACAGCAGTCTCATACCATAGCAGTTTTGATGAGACACACACGAGACAGGCCAGGTACCACAGCGTACGGGAACGGCTCACGACACACTTCCACCAACGCTTGACCAGGTACAGGTTGCCCATATGTGTAACTGGGAAAATGTTAAGGAACAAGATCAAGAACACCAACCAAAAGACAACAAGTCAAGAATATAAGAGCTTATTCTTACTTGGCACAAGCCTCAACTTTCAGTCCCACATCTCCCACACTATACATCGTTGGTGCAGTCAAGGTGACATCAAACTTGGGCAAAACTAAACCACAAACAAAAGGCTTTAAATTAGGACCTCAGTCAGTCATCAAAACTACCTGCTGCACGTCATACATGTGGACTTACCATATTGTTTCACCTCAAAAACTTGCGAGACCATTCGGTCACCAATAAAAGCCCTCAGTGTGTACATCCCGACCTGAGCCTCAGGGTTTAACTGGTGAGAAAGCTGCAATATCCACCCAGTTGAGGAAACGTTTGTCCACTGACCAATCCGGTTATTATGATTGTCCTATTTGGAAGGAATAAGCTTGGAATAAGAAAGAAACTGCAAGCCTAACGTACGTGTATATATATATATATAAAAAAAATAAAAATAAAAGTAAACCAGTATTGCATCTATCCAAAGATTTGGTCCAGAACAAGTTCTCACCTCCACCACCACTAGACTGTACTGTAAAGACAAACAGTAATTAGGCATTTAAAAAAAAAATAAAAAAAATAAAATAAAAAAAAATAAAAAAAATAAAAAAAAGACACCAATAGCAGATCAGGCTTTACCATTTGATCAAGAGGAACAAACTTAGCATCCATGGTCACAACCCTGAACTTCACTGCAGAAGGGAAACATAACACACATCCATTACATAATGCATTTGAATGTGTTCATTCCATTACACTACAAGTTCTGATCACTTCTAATATTCATACACCAGTCATTTGTAGCTCACCCATTTGTCCTTGATTATAGATGGGTTTGTCTGTTTGGATGAAGGTCAAAGGCAGGTAACGTCTGAACATGACTTTCCTCTCTTCAGTCATTTTGAAGAGCCTCCCTTTAACTACCACCTTCAGTTTCCACACAGACTCCACATCAACTCGAGGAGCCTGCAGATAAACATTAATGTACATCAAACTAGACAAAAGGCCCAAGTGTAGCATGATAAGGTGCAGACCTGGAAACTAAAGCAGCGGTGAAACGCTGCAGAAGCAGATCTCTGCTGCACAAGTGGAGTGGTCATGTTTTTGTGATCAAGCAGAGAAATGGTCATTGTGATACTCTCATTGGGTTTCAGAAGAATTGCACACAATTTTGAATCAGAGCCGGACTCAATCACTGCAGGAATTGTCACCAAGAAGAACCTGTGGAAATATATAGAGGTTTACTTTAAAAAAAAAAAAAAAGCATAAGGAATCAGCTCAGAACATGTAGGCCTACTTGTGTTGGTGTGCATTCACAGAAAGTGGTTGCCATAGACAAGAGTATGAACATAAGAACAGACACAACAGAGCACTTTTAATCACTTATAGTATAGGCCAGTGGTTCTCAAACCTCTCCATGAAGTACCGCCAGCACTGCACATTTTGTATGTCTCTCTATATCTGACAAACCCAATTCAGGTCTTGCAGCCTAATGAGCTGATGAGTGGAATCGACGCGGCCGGGTGGAGCAGAGAAGTCCTGCTGTGTTGGTTTTGGCAACAGCTGATCTGTGACTGGAGTGTGAATGGTAGGTAGTGACGTAGAGCCCGGAAGGGATCTGGAAATGGAGAATGAAATGTTTGGCATGGATGAAGAAGGAGGGAACGGGAATAATGAGTGGAGTTTAGTAGAAAATCGGAAAAGAAAGAAAATCTGGAGTAATACATCTGAAACTGACAGTGAAAATGAAAATCATCCGATAAGAGGAAAGAAAGAGGAATTCAAGGTAATGAAGAAGTTTGTGGATGAGTCTTTTAAGATAATAAATCCGCTGAAGCTGTTTAAAGTAATTAAGGAAACGATAGGATCGATAGAAAGTGTCAAGAAGTTGAGAGATGGAAGACTAATCCTATATTGTAAGGATAGTAGGCAACAAAAAGTGGCATTGAAAATAAAGTCGATTTGTGCACAAAAAGTGATCTGCTCGATACCGGAAGAAAAGAAATGGGTCAAAGGAGTAATAACTGGTATCCCAACTGAAGTGACAGTAGAAAAGATCAAGAAAAGTCTAACTGGGGCGGCAGTGATTGAGGTTAAAAGACTGAAATACAGCAGAAATAATGAAAAGGTTGATAGCCTTTCAGTAATGATTCACTTCGATGAGGATAAATTACCGGACAAAGTATTCTTAGGATTCATTAGCTTCCCGGTCAGACTTTATGTTCCTCAAATATGTTTAAAACAAGAAAAAAAAAAAAAAAAAAAAATGAGAACACTGCATGTGCCACACAGTGTCAGACCTGGAAACTAAAACAGCGGTGAAACTCCGTTGAAGATCTCTGCTGCACGAGCTGTGTCGTCCTGGTTTTTGTCATCAACCAGAAAGATGGTCAATGCAAGACTCTCATTGGGTTTTAAAAGACTTGCACACAATTTGGCATTAGAGCCAGACTCAATCACTGCAGAAAACATCACCAAGAAGGATCTGTGGAAACATCAGACAAACATTATTAGAAGTCATAGTCAGTTCAGCACACATATTCATGCAAGTGTATAATCACTGCGGTAGTTTCCATAATATAAGGACTAAAAAACACAAACTTCAAGGAATCACGTTTAGACAAAAAGGACATGCTTTAAAACAAGACATCTTAAATACTGCAAATGTTATATAATACATTTTTAAACAATGATTTTAGTCTTTTAATTTGATATTAACTCTGCCCTCAAGAAAATAGAGCATGTTTCCGATAATTAAGAACGTTTTAATGTTGCTGCTATTAGGGCAGATGATCGCGAGAGGCTTAAAGAAATCACTGAATGACAGATCAATCAGAAGCCGTGTAGGTTTCTGAAAGAGATGCCTGATTTGCGTTTAGTTTGATGGCTGTGAGGGAGATTTGAGTTTGGAAAGGGCTCGTTTGAACTCTTTTCCTCTTTGCTGTACAGAGATCAAGGGTCTCACTTATAAAACTCTCCGTAGATTTCATCCTAAAAGTGTTCATCTGCACAAAAGCTAGATTTTGTGTGCACACAAAAGTTTTCAGATTTATAAAACCATGCATACAACCTGCGCAAAAATCCCTTTATAAATCCTAGTCAGGGGAAGATTGTGCGTACGTGCATCTCCGCCCCAACTCCTCCCCGAAGTCACAATATATGGAGCTTACAACGCCTAGTTTTACTATGCATAACCTCATCTGCATATCATTTCTAAGCATATTCATATGTGACACCAAGACATTAAGGAAATATGTGACCCTGGAGCACAAAACCAGTCATAAAGGTCAGTTTTTCGAAATTGAGATGTATACATCATCTGAAAGCTGAATAAATAAGCTTTCCATTGATGTATGGTTTGTTAGGATAGGACAATATTTGGTTGAGATACAACTATTTGCAAATCTGGAATCTGAGGGTGCAAAAAAATCTAAATATTGAGAAAATCACCTTTAAAGTTGTCCAAATGACAAGTTTTAATATATTTACAGTAGGAAATTTACAAAATATCTTTATGGAACATGATCTTTACTTAATATCCTAATGATTTTTGGCATTAAAGAAAAATCTATAATTTTGACCCATACAATGTATTGTTGGCTATTGCTACAAATATACCCCAGCGACTTAAGACTGCTTTTGTGCTCCAGGGTCACATATGAGATGCGGACTATAAATGCCATTTATGCCATACACAATTTTTATTGCTAAAAATCATACAGTATCCTTGTTATGTTTTAGCATAAATAGCCTACATCAAAATCCATCAAAACAAAACTGTTTAAAATAGTTCTCAGATAACTATTTTAGAATAGAGCTGATCTCATTATTTTCCACTTATTTTCCACTTATTTTCCAGTATTTCAATTGTTTTAATCAGAATCAGAATGAGCTTTATTGCCAGGTATGTTTACGTAATTTTTGATTTCTTTGGGATGGGGATGATGGTGGAGCGTTTGAAGCATGAAGGGACTTCGCACAGCTCCAGTGATCTGTTGAAGATCTGTGTGAAGATGGGGGCCAGCTGGTCAGCACAGGATTTCAGACAGGCTGGTGTAACACAATCTGGGCCTGGTGCTTTTTTCCTTTTCTGCTTCCGGAAGACCTGGCGCACCTCGTCTTCGCTGATCTCAATTGCAGGTGTGGGGGAGAGGGGGGTTGCTGGAGGTGTGAATGGTTGTGTGGAGAGGTGTTCAGGGTGGGTGTGGGGTGTTTTTTCAAACAATTTTTTAAACAATTCAAATCAAATTTAATATATGCAGTTTTGCTGATAAGGTGAACATCTTTTAGATATTTTTAGCCTATATTTATTGCAGTGTAAACAGAATCGTTTGACCCGCCCTATTTAAAAAAGGAAACATGCAAATTACCATTTACTTCAAGTTGTATCCTTCAAATACAGTGGTATTTTTCATAATGTTGTGGAGATGCCTTCGCACAACATCAACACCTGCAGCTGTGGTTGTACAGTAACAGCAAACAAAAATATTTCGTAATCAGTGGAAACCATTACAGTGTTTTCTATTGCAATAAGCGCTTGCATTCAGTCAATCAAAATCAAATGTCTTAATTTGTTTGAGAATGGAGAAAGACGTCGTGGCCACATTACGACTTCGGGAGTGCATTATTTCTCTAATAATTTTAACGGCCTGGTGTGTAATGCAGTTATTAGAGAGAGAGAGAGATTAAGTGCATGTGAATACGTGCGTCTGTGCGTCTCTCAGCAGTGTTCAGCAGCAGCGTCTACTAATAGCGAATCTATAAGTTGAACTGCTTCAAGAACCTCGATGCTGAGAAATGTCATGTAGCCTTTCAGCTGCGAAACTATTTTACTGATAAATTCGCAGGGCAGCGCTGATGACAAGTTTCTGTTCGCGTGTCTGCACTGTATGCGTCTGTGGGAGAGAACGGGAGAAAGAAAGCGTGATTTCCGTAAATAAAAAAGGTGGAAAACATGGAAATAGTTTGTCATTTTTTACCCTATTGTTTGTTATATTTATTTGCTCTATGTCTTCTGGTGTTTTGGTTCTTTTACTGTTGTAGATAGCCCATAGTAGGGTGAATTCGGGTAATCTGGGACACTTTGGGAAGTCGTGGCCTAATGATTAGAGAGTCAGATTCGTAACCCGAAGGTTGCGGGTTCGAGTCTCGTACCGGCAGGGATTGTAGGTGGGGGGAGTGAATGTACAGCGCTCTCTTCCATCTTCAATACCATGACTGAGGTGCCCTTGAGCAAGGCACCAAACCCCCAACTGCTCCCCGGACACTGCAGCATAAATGGCTGCCCACTGCTCCGGGTGTGTGTTCACGGTGTGTGTGTGTTCACTGCTGTGTGTGTGCACTTTGGATGGGTTAAATGCAGAGCACTAATTCCAAGTATGGGTCACCATACTTGGCCACATGTCACGTCACTTTCACTAAGCTCCAGTTCCTGTTCTAACAAAATTTAGTCAACAGGACTTATACAGGACTATAATTTTAGCATGGATGTCACGTGACTGAAATCACATGACTTCATGGGGATGATTCCACAGAAAGGGGCGGCACTTGTCAATCAAGAAGCTCCCCTGGGAATTGCATGACAAGGTCAGTGACATAGGATTCTGACTAGATTAATGTTAAGGACATAAATCTGTCATAAATAAGACAATGCTGTTGTCAAATTATGTTTGTGATCTATTCAAGTAACAAGACGTATTAAAGTGTTGAAAATGTGTTTTAGCTTTTTTCTTTCCAACACAATATGTATTAAAGTGTTGAAAATGTTTTAGTTTTTTTTCTTTCAAACATTTTTTTGTTGTCCCACATTATCAAATATGATTGAGAATGTGGGACAGCATGCTTTGGGTAATCTGGGACAGTCTTCAAATGGGGGAAATATGCATTTAGGGACTTTATAAGTCTAATGACAAGGGCTAAATGGGTGTTAATGTGGACTACTGGAGGTTATAACATTAGCATAAGTTCACAGTAGCTAGCAGCTAGCTAAACCAGCTAGCTAGAGAAATGCTACAGAGATGGAATCTGGGAAACATATTCCAATATATATATATTGGAATATACATTTTCTTATTGAGATTTCTGTACTTCTGTATTTTTCTCACTCCTCGAAAAAGAGTGCATACGCATGGTCTAAGTCCGTACATGCGTATATATTTACGCCAAGTTTATTTTTTATAAATCCCGATATGTGCGCTGAAAATTGCGTACACATATTTCTATGCCCTTTTTGTGCCTACGCAACATTTATAAATGAGACCCCTGGAGAAACGAACCTTTCCGAAGCTTTGAATCAATTGAACCAGTTGCGCTGGTGATGCCTGCTGGTCAAAACTGTATTTCAGTACAACAAGAACTCAGGCCAAACATCCATCAAAAAGCCTTTACAACCAATTGCAAATATGTTTTTGAAAGTATACTGTTAAAATCCAATTTACAAATCATCAAATACCAATATTAAATATGAAGTGTCTGTATAAAGTGTTTTTTTGTTTCATTTGCATTGTTTTGTTTGTTTTATAGAGAACTTGTTTAACATCCGTCCCGTCATTTTGACCCAAAAATTTAAAAAAATTTTTTTTTTAAATCGTGTGTTGATTGTACCGGTCCAAGATTTCTTTACTTTTGTCACACTTGCACCAGGAATACACACACACACACACAAAAATTTGAGTGGATTCGAGGAGTTTAAATGGGTGCAATAAAAAAAAGTCACAAAAGTGTCCCTCGCCGGTCATTTTGACCCGCATAGGAATTTATGGAATTTACGCGAAAACTGCATTTTTCGTTACATTTGATTTTTTTGATATACAAAATCTGAGACAATCCAGTAAAGATTTATACCCAAACGAAGGGCTGAGACTACAGAATATACCCAATGCAGAAAAAAACTCACATACACACACACACACGCACACACACGCACACACACATGCACAAACACACACTTGGTACACACACTGTCATAGAACACATTGTAATATTTTTCATGCATCTGCTGGGATATGACTGTAATTTTTCCATTTTTTTTTGATTAAACGTTAGATGATTTGAGTGATGTGG
>NW_015556048.1:0-574 GCF_001515605.1 Sinocyclocheilus anshuiensis | reverse complement strand
TATGTTTAGGTTATAATTCAGTTAGAATTTTTTTTTTTTACAAAATATGGATTTTGTAATGATTCAATATATATTTTAATCCATAAACAACCAAATTGAAGCCTTAAGAGTATCTTCATTTCTCATATTTCACTTATTTTGCTCATTTAAAAATCTCCATAGGGTTCTATAGGCCCCTCTAGTGGCTGTAACCAAAAAATGCAATTTTATGTAATTTTCCCCCACCAGATGGCATCAGAGACACTCAGTGACTCAATTCCAAGGCCATCTGCTGGTTTTTGATGAAACAGGACTGAAATTGTCTTTCTTTGTTTTGTTTTTTTGGTGAAATTATGTACAAAAACTGCTTATTTGCTTATGTTTTCTTAAAAATATCCAGAATAAAAGGTAAATATGATAAAAATCACCCAAAAAATAATAGAAAAACCTACATAAAAAATGTGAAAAATATATATATAAAAAGTTTCCAATATAAGCTTTCTGGACCAAAAATAAAATTAGTGTAATTTTTGGCCCTCGGGTCATTTTGAAACAAGAGATACGAAGGAGCAAAAGTACTAACATGCCTCTAAAC
>NW_015556047.1:0-1291 GCF_001515605.1 Sinocyclocheilus anshuiensis | reverse complement strand
ACCCCAGCGACTTAAGACTGCTTTTGTGGTTCAGGGTCACATATATATATATATATATATATATATTATTTAGTATTTATTTCATAGTATAGTATTTATTTTTAGTATTTTTGCAATAATAATAATTGAATATATAATGTACCTAATAGGGATGTAACGATTCACTCAACTCATGATTCGATTCAATTCACGATTTTTTTTTTTAACAAAATGAGATTTAAGACAAATTATAAATTAAATATTTCCTTTTATTATTGCTTGGACAAAATACTGTACATTTCTTTGTGAAATTGAAATATAACACTATAATAATATACTAATATAGCACTTGTAAATTATTGCTCTTTTGTTGGTTTTGATTGCTTCTATTGTCCTCATTTGTAAGTTGCTTTGGATAAAAGCGTCTGCTAAATAACAAAATTTAAATATAAAGTAAATGTAAATAACAAAACTACATTTAAATTTTAAAACGAGCCCCAAATAAAATAAATAAGTAACACAAATAAAAGAAATCTCTTCATATAAACAAAATAAGGCTTTGTCTGTGCTCTTTCCTTTTAAAATTAGAGGCAACCCAAATCAAATAAATAAGTAACACAAATAAAATAAATCTCTTAATATAAACAAAATAAGTCTTTGTCTGTGCTCTTTACATTTAAAATTAGAGGCAACCAAATTACATTACATTACATTATAAAATAACATTGTATAATTTCGAAATTTTAAGCAAAAACAGAATGGTTTGACTTTAGTTTTGTGAAACTATGCATAAAAAATATCTGCATGAAACAGAAACAGCAGAGCTGAATGAGACACAGATGCACTCTCTGTCAGCAGGTTAAAGCGTTTCCTTGGTTTCCACTTTTTTTCTGCCTGTGCGACTAAATTTTGTGTGCGTTCGCACTGGCGTGACCACCGCGTTGGTCAACTCATAAGCGCTGCAATTTCTGTTGCATATGAGAAACATCAAAGGGCAAACGAAAGCATAACGAAACAGCGCTTAGAGAGTATACCTACTCGCTGCGCGCAGCAAAAATGACACGCATATTGAGGAAACGATGGATGGTATTCTTGTGGGGGGGGAAAAAACATGCAAGCACTGTCACCGTTAGTTTTACTTTTCTTTTTGTTTTCATTTTTGAAAAACTTATCTTTGCGGTTTACCCCTTCTTAAACCAGAGAAGGTGAACATGCTGGTATTCTTGTGGGGGGGGGGATAAAAACATGCAAGCACTGTCACCGTTAGTTTCATTTTTGAAAAACTTATCTTTGCTGTTTACCTTAAGCTATG
>NW_015556046.1:333-615 GCF_001515605.1 Sinocyclocheilus anshuiensis | reverse complement strand
AGAAGAGTGAGGTGAGACAGACAAGACGATCGCGGATGATTTAGTATCGAAACTAGATGCAGAAGCGCCTGTTTGGCAATATTTTGGATTTTGAAAAGCCTGTTGACTTTTACCATTTATCTATGGTGATTTTCGAAGTTTTTTTTAAACATTCGTTTCTTATTTAATTGGTTCTACATTGTTTGCTGATTTTTACTTTATTTAAACTTTGTGTAATTTATTTCTTTTATTTGACATCAAGGTGTATGCCGTGCCTCCAAGCTTTCTTATTCGTTTTGCTAA
>NW_015556046.1:0-193 GCF_001515605.1 Sinocyclocheilus anshuiensis | reverse complement strand
CTTTATGTAAGTTATTTGTTATTTTATATTAGGCATAGCCTGCCCTATAGCATGGTGTATTTTTATTTTTGTTAATAAAAGTTGTGTTTTATATATAGGCTAAAGTGAGTTTGACGTTGCATTCAAGCAATTGACGCCGAACTGCCGTCAATTCGAAAGTGAAAGTAAAATGTGCACGGCGCTTTTAAGCTAT
>NW_015556045.1:0-1220 GCF_001515605.1 Sinocyclocheilus anshuiensis | reverse complement strand
CCCCGCCCACCGCTCAGTGTTTGAAAATCAGCCCACGTTTCCTTTGTTTCAATTCCCGCTCTTTTTTTTGTTATTTTCTGTTCAAGAAAATAAATGCGTCTCAAATATCACACAGGATCAATATCAAACGTGTAATTTATTAAATATCACACAGGATCAATATCAAAAGTGTAATTTATAAAAAAAAACACCATAAACCCACTGATAACATTTGGAGAAAGGAGAGCAGTACCGATTAGATTATTTTTGTTCTCTGTTGTTCTGCTAATTTCACTTCTGCTCAAACTTAAAAACCATCGCTTTCTGATTATCTCTATTTTATAAATCACTTTAATTCAAAGGAAGGCTAAACAAGTAAATGAAAGCGTAAGAGAAAGATAGATGCTCTCATTGTGCGCCTCTGACAGCAATATATAATATACAACATACAAGCTCCACTTTTGAGAATCAGAACACAAATCTGAAGGAGAGTTTTATTGTCAGGCATGTTTACACACGAGAACTTTGTTTTAATGATAGAAACTGCCACAGCAGAGAATGAAAACACAAAACATAATATAAATAAAATTTGATAAAAAAGTTTTGGGCTGAGAGACCTGAACATACTTATACTTTCGGTGAAACATACACCAGCATTACACTTGATTTGTTCAAACGGGGTTTGTTCTCAACGTCCTTTTCACAAGACAAAACGGAGAAACAAACTGAATAATCATTGTTCGGCTCAACAAGAACATACTTTATTTTCGGTGCAACACACCAGCATTTAACTAGCTTCACTTTTAAAAGTGGATTCATTCACAAACGTTTTTGTAGTTTATATGAGACATAAATCACCAACAAAACTTCAAGATGGATTCTTTATGTGACAGTGTGGGTGGCTCTTAAAAGAGCCGTTGGGTTTGTGGTTTAAAGGCTTTTAACCTCCGAAGCCGTACAAGGTGCGTCCCTGTCGCTTCAGCGCGTACACCACGTCCATGGCGGTGACGGTCTTTCTCTTGGCGTGCTCGGTGTAAGTCACGGCGTCGCGGATCACGTTCTCCAGGAACACCTTCAGCACCCCGCGGGTCTCCTCGTAGATCAGACCGGAGATGCGCTTGACGCCGCCGCGGCGCGCCAGACGACGAATAGCGGGTTTGGTGATTCCCTGGATGTTATCCCGCAACACTTTACAATGCCGCTTAGCGCCTCCTTTCCCGAGTCCTTTACCGCCTTTGCCT
>NW_015556044.1:1103-1233 GCF_001515605.1 Sinocyclocheilus anshuiensis | reverse complement strand
CAAAACATAAAGACACCAACTAACATTTCTGAGCTACGAAGCTTTAATTAAGTGTGCAATTATTCAACACAATTCATTGAAAACTACGCTGACATCGCACGACCACTAACCTCCCTCCTGAGAAAGGACG
>NW_015556044.1:0-410 GCF_001515605.1 Sinocyclocheilus anshuiensis | reverse complement strand
GGCACCAAGGCCACCTACGAAACGCTCCAGCAAGTAGCATACTGGCCTGGCATGCAGCAAGACGTGGCGGAGTACGTAAAAGGATGCCTGGTGTGTTGCCAGTTCCAACCAGCAAATCCAAACCACCGAGCACCACTGCAACGGAAAGGAATGACCTTCCCATGGTCGGACCTCCAAATAGATTGGGTAGGACCCCTACCATGGTCAACACGGGGTAACAAATACTTCCTCACCGTGGTTTGCGAATTCACAAAGTGGGTAGAGTGTCTCCCAGCTCCCAACGATACAGCAGAAACGACAGCCTGCATTTTGATGAACCACATATTCTCAAGGTTCAGACTGCCTTTAAGGGTCAACTCTGATCAAGGAACCCACTTCACCGCCAAAGTCATGCAGGAAGTGTGGAAACT
>NW_015556043.1:214417-218873 GCF_001515605.1 Sinocyclocheilus anshuiensis | reverse complement strand
CCTTCAGGGAACGAGGGTTACCATACGTAACCGAGACGTTTTTCAACATGTTTCATCTAATGTAATGATGTGCAGTTTATCTTTGTTATTAACAAAATTCACTCTCAAAAGCATCAGCAACAACTCCTTCCCCCCATGACACACACTCATTGGATTTGACAGCGCCAAGTCAACCAGAAGGTCAAGCCACATTGAAAGCACAATGTGTTTTATATTGATTAACTGTTTGGACTAATTATATTACAGTGACATGTGACAGAGCTAACACAGGAGGAAGAGAAGAGACAACTCGACTTCCATATTCAACACGATTCAGAGATATTATATTCTGAATGCAAGACTATAGCTCTTGTACCAGCAACACCAAACAGAAAAAATTACTGAAATAATGACTGTTTTCAAACACACAGACAAACAAGAACCAGACAAATCCTCTCACCACAAACTCACCCTATTGTTTGAGTCAATGTTGCCATGTCGGGCCACTCAAACAAAGATTTCAACTGCATTTGATGCAACAAGTGGAACAGATGTTTTAGTGAAGTTTTTGGTGTAAATACAAATGTGCAGTCAGTTATACTGACCAATACAAGAACCCTATATACACCCAAAATGGTGACTTTAAATGCGTTTTAAAGAAGATTACCCAAAAATGAAAATTACTTACCCTCTTGTGGTTCCAAACCATCTAACCTTCTGCAGAAGATAAAAGAAGATATTTTGATGAATGTTGTGAATCAAACAACACTGGAGCCCATTGATTTTACGTTGTATGGACAAAAAAAAAGAAATTTCTCAAAATATCTTCTATAAGGTACTGTCAAAAGAGACTTCTTCAGTAACTAATTTTTTATTTCTTGAGAAAACCATCATACACTGGTGCACTTTAAACAAATTAAATTGAAACTAAAGCAGTGATCTGAAGAACCTAAAATGTAACATCAAGAACTTTTTAATGTCCAAACACAATTAAAACCAATACAAGAAACCTATATACGGCATAGTCCACCCAAAAATTAAAACCCTCTTAAAATACTCACCCTCATGTGGTTCCAAACCATTATGACTTACTTTCTTCTACAGAACACAAAACAAGATATTATGAAGAACACTGGGAACCCATCAACTTTGGAACCCTTTGAGTTCCATTGCATTGACAAAAACATTTCTTAACTTCTTTACTGTTTCACAGAAGAAAGGAAATCATACAGTTTTGGAACGATGTGAAGGTTTGTAAATAAAGACAGATTTTTCATTGTTGGCTGAACTATCCCTTCAAGATACAAGTGTACCATGATGGCGCTGACTTACATCCAAAGGTATTGCATGAACGTTCACAGCTCCATCATAAAACACATTCATGACAGACCAACAATAGTGTGGCCTCCCACCCTCCCATTTCAAACTGTTGTTCATCTCCGTCTCGGATGAGCGGGGCTTTATGATCTATTAGTATTCTCTCCCTGAGTTCGACAACAGATAAAAGTTTACCTGCCCACCAACAGCTGCATTTGATACTTGAGATCACATTCATGCACACAGACATGGCTTTATGATGAACACCTCATGAAGCAACTTTTACCCCAGTATCGCCTAGCAACCATCATCTCCATTAAGTATCAAAGTTTAGCGTGAGGACAAATACACATCATGTAGCTGCTTGGTTTGCTTAGCACAAACATTGTGAAGCGAGAAAAATGGGGAGAAAATGTATTTATGAAGCCTTGGAGTCTCACGCGCACACCTGTGAGGCAGCAGGGCAGGATATGAGCTGTCTGACCCCTGGCGCCGCTGTATGTGTCGGGTAGCAGGTCTTGGCACAGGCTGCAATTAATAATGGATGTATGTTATTTACACGCGAAACAGCACAAGGCATTTCCTCCAGACCTCCTCTGATGAGTTTCTGCCTCATTTAGGATCATGTTCCTGGCGTTTCTCATGGGAACTCTTTAAAGCTGGCTGATATATGAAAGCTCGCTTTCTGTCGCTCTCCATTCAGATGGCTTCTATTCTGCTGCAGTCTATTGCCGGATGGAAAGGTTATGAAACAGACCATGAAATTCACACAAATGACTGTAAAATCCTGTCATTGCGTACTTGCAAATTGAGGATTTACAGTATGGAATTGGTATTTGAACCACTGGGGTCTGAAGAGACACGATTAATGTGGATTTGTACTTCATTAAAGCTCTGTGCCCCTGCGGTCCCATGTCTGGTTATGATAAAGGCCGTGTGGGACTCACGAGGGTGATATATTTTATCTCATTCCATCCAGCCTTGTTCAACCAAGGTTTTCATCTGCTGTAATGGATGCCTGTTTATCTGAATGTCTGCTGGAGTGGTCGGGAAGCTACAATCTGTTCATTTCTATGCTTAACTTCAAAAGCCATGGGGTGTGTTTAAATGGCATACTGCATACTATTCTTTGAAAGAAAGTATGGATGGAATACTAAATGTCTAGGTCTATAGCCTACAAACCAAGAACGCTGTGTTGAACACAAAATAAGACATTTTGAAGAATGTGGGTAACCAGTTTCTGGTCCCCATTGACATAGTATTCTTTGTAAGTCAATGGGGACCAGAAACTGTGTGGTTATGCACATTCTACATAACAGCTTCTTTTATGTTTAACAGAAGAATGAAACTCATACAGGTTTGGAACAACTTGAGGGTGAGTATGATGACAGAATTTTCACTTTTAGGTGAAAAGGTGTTGTTACATTTACTGTTGTTCTGCAAATTTTCGCAGTTGGATTCCAGTTATTTTAATAGGAATCCACGCAATTGGGAATTTGGCGCGAGAGAAAGATTTCCCCACACAGATTTCGCAATGGTCTCAGTGCTGACCAACAGAAAAGAAGAGCTGCATGGTTTCAAGTTGACTTCTTTATGAGCTGTGCATCATACATTGCTAATAGACCTTAATCATGTTAGACACCATTGGCGTCTTAATTGAATTGAATTGAACATGCTTGAAACTTACAGTCTTTACAATGGCATGCACTGTATAAGGGTCAGAGATCATGTAATTAACTTTCAAAAATGTTTCATGGAGTTTTTGTCAGTATAAGTTCTTTGATATCGGCAACTACAGGGCACTGAAAGTACTATATGGTTTGCCCTTACTCACCCAAACTTGTCAACAAGGCTACTTTACATGAATGTGAGCAATAGTAATGAGGCCGAAACCAGGTCATCCAGTGCAAGAATGCGCTGACTTTTAAATTTTACTTAACATTCTTCTTTATTCCTATCCTGTTATTATTGTAAAAGTTCAATAAACAAATTAAGCAAAAAAAAAAAAAAAAAATCTGTTATTCTGGAGACCTTTTTGAAGGATTTTTTTTTTTTGAGGCGTTCAGTTTTAGAAAATAAACGCGATTGCTCTTCTCACAAATCACCTCTTTCTTCTTTTTCACTGGCATGTCTCTTTGACTAGTGCATCTTTGAGCCTATATTTAGTATAAATCCAGTTAAACTCTGCGGACATTGACGTTAAAATGACGTTAAAAATGTTTATGCTTCACTTACATAGCCTTCCTTATATGGTATCAGCCCATATATGGGTTCATTTGAAAGCTTGGAGTGTCTTCTTTACAAAGAATACCATTCCTTTTGGTTTTTATATTCATAAAGCAGTAAAATTAAGCTTAGAAATGTATTCGTCCCACACACGAATTTCCGCCTAACCATTGCGAATAATTTTTACGAAGAATGTGTATTTTATATATTTTTCACAAAAAAGTCAAGTCATATATCACAAGAAAGCTCTCATTCTCAGGAATTTGACGATGTAGATTATTTCATTGTGTGACAATCACAGATCGAATTATCTTCGATAGAACCGCGATGTAAAATTTGGTCACCTCTGAGCGAATTTACATTTATACTCGTAGCACTGCTTCAGTCAGCCGCAAACAGCCACAAATATCTATATACTCTATATTATCTTTTAGATTAGGATCTCTTCTTTCAAACAAGACCATTTCCACGTTTCTGCGTGCTTCCATCGGTGAGATATATAGCGTTTTGTCCAGGTACAGAAAAAGACGCTCGTCTGAAAACAGCCGCTCTTCATACCCAAAACGCGCACAACCCGCGCGTCTGATGTTCTATAGATCTGTGGTCGCTTGTGGACTCAATTGGTCAGATTACAGCCTGTCAGCTCGGCAGCCATTTCAGAGCCGTGAAATTTGACACCTCTGCGTCACTAGCGGGCCAGAGGGGGGTCTTGCATCCGGGACTGTTCCTCTCGGGTGTGGTTCGGGTCCTGTAGTTTTTTGAATGCGTTGAAGGCGAGATCACTCACAGAATGGATACTGCACACGCGTCTCGGATTATATAAATCTATGATAATCGTATTTATATATGGTGAAGAACATTCCGCGGCGCCATGGAGAGGAATGAGCGCGCGTCTGGTAAGGCTATATGAGCGTGTGTTTGCGTGTTTTTGATA
>NW_015556043.1:193277-206146 GCF_001515605.1 Sinocyclocheilus anshuiensis | reverse complement strand
TTCAACTGATTGTAGAATAACACAATATGTGAAATTTGGTCCAATTCGCTTGTGCCATTTTGTATATTACTACTTAGAAAAACATAAAAATGAAACATAATTCAATTAATAATCAATTAAAGTGCTTATGGCACAGAATAATATAGGATTGTGGGGTTAATGTGTTTTATAAAGCCTGTTTTTGCAAAGGAAACTCACAATGACACATTTAGATGCAGAATTCTGACTCCTGACTCGCTTCACAAATAATGTAGTAACTCCTGTTTAGAAGCTGTTATTTGAAAGATTATGCTACTTTTTGTGCAGGGTAAACATTTGAATTTGAGTATGTTAAATTTAGGCGAAAATACCAAAAAACGCCCTGAGCTTAAGTGGATAAGCAAAATACTTAAGTACTGTTAACATCAGATACTCTTAAGACTTTTACTCAACTTGTGTTGAAATTGGTGACTTGTAACTTGTAGTGGAGTAATGTGCACTGTACAGTATCTGTACTTTTACTGAAGAATGTTTTTCAGCTACTCTTTACACTTCTGCTCAACGTTTTTTTGTCAGAAGGAAGTTTCAACAGCTGAACAATGTTGTTAAACAACAATACAGTCTATTGTACAAACTGTACTTCTATCCAACCACACACCAAATCTGCAAAACCATACACTAATTCTCGGCCTTTGACTCTTTTTGACTTTTTGCAAAATGCAACACACAATTCTCTATGTAACACACAAAAATCTAACAGGAATTAATATTATGGCAAAGGTGTTTGCAAATGTTTGCTTTTGAGATGTGTTTGTGATATTTTGAATGCAGTGCTTCATTTTGCAAGAGATGTGATGCATTTTGCATTTTGTGTGTGCAATTCTTGGATTTGTGTGCAAAGTTTTGAAAAAGAGGCAACGTTTTGAAAATGTAAGCAGTTGAAAAAAACCTGTAAGAAAAACTGCAATAACTAGATTGAAAAGTTTGAAATACAAATTTATGCGGGCTTGTCTTAAATTCTTGTTTAAAAAACGTAAATGGTTTGGTCAGTTAGATGTTCTAGATGTTTGCTAAAATGTTGCTAGTTGGTTGCTAGGCTCTTGCTGTGCAGTTGCTGGGGTGTTGCTAGAGTATATGGTTGATAGAGTTTGTTCTGGGTGATTACAGACATTCCCACCTCTGTTAATAACAGAAAATCAAACATTGTTTTCAAAACTGATCCAGTTTCAGTGCTTTGATATTATTGTATTTCTTTCTAATGCTAGGAAATTAAAAAGTTTTTGTTGCTCTTAAACTTGCACTAAACGTGAATATTTGTGAACACAACTGTGTATGTCAGACCATAAATCCCCAAAAACTATGCATGGGGGCTTGCTTTGGTGCTGCCACCCTTCACAGACCCCATGCCACCCCTTTGCCACCCTAAAAATTATTTTCTAGATCCGCCCCTGGCGATGACACGGTTTATTCTCTGTTATAAATGTGTTTACTTGATTCACCTGCTGATGGGGGGAGGTGTCTGGGGGAAATAGTTGGGGGGTGGGGCCTGGTGTGCGAGGGAGAGTAGAGTCCATGGTTGGAGTTCGGCTGCGGGGAAGAGAAAACTGAGCCTTCTGCGTTTTATTATTTTTGGGAAAGTTAGGACGCCTCCTGATACCCATTGTTTAGGTAATTTTCAGGAAATAAACGAAGGCCGTTGGCTGCTGTTGAACTGGATCTTCGTCTGCTGCCTATTTATTCTGGGAAGTGGCACTACACTACAATATTAACAGATTGTGAGCTTGTAGGCTAGCTTTGCAAGCAGTTTCAGAATAGCTTTCACAATGCAATGCTCTCAACCTGACCTTCCATTTCTAGTGTGCTTTTTAGTCAGTTTCACCAGCTTTCTCTTTCAGGTCAATTAAGTATCAAACAAGTTAAAAAATAATCTTGCTAGTGAAGTTAGTTAAACTGCAACCCTGTTTATAGCCATCTTAAACATGCAAAGTAATGATGTCAAATGACAACAAAGTGGCATGCAAAAATGTTTGAAAAGTTTATTGTTGCAGACTGTTTCATACTAAATAGCTGGCAGTGTAAAGAATATACTGTATATACCTCACAGTATGCTTATATTCCATAAAAGTAAACAAGAATAAACTTATAGTTTATTTAAAAAGACTGTTCTGATGTGATCAAAGCCCTGAAAAAGAAAATAAAACAGAATAGAAAAAGACAGAACAACATCTACACCTTTAAAGCGGCCAGGCAGTACCCCAATGGCAGCGGCCTGGCTGAGTGCCTCATCGATTCTTACCTGCCCGAACAACTTCAGCTTAAGAGCGGAAGATATGTGGCTCTGAGACTTTGCATGTCTTTCCATAGCTCTTGCTAAATTCTTCATATCGTTGAAACCAGTCGTAATCCATGGATTGAATCCTCCAGTTGATTCGTCAAATAGAAGACAAGGCCAGCAGAAGAGTTTGTTCAAGTTCACTGAGCCTGTTAGCCACTCGGTTTTGCTAAATAATTTGTTTCTAAAACCGCATAATTCCATTCGGCCGCATAATGAAGGTTGTTTTATGGCCAGATTAGGCGTGGGTCTTCCTTCATTTTTTATTTTTAGCTGCTGCTCAAAAGGGAGCTTTTTAAATTTATTTGCGATATAATATTCAATATCTCGTCCCTCCATATTTACTACATTATAGATGCCACAGAGTCGTTCAAGCATATTACAACGTCATTGATGTCTCAACGGTGATTGGTTGATAAACCAAGGGAGGCTAGCCTCCTCTGTAATTTTTGTAAGCCATTAAGAAATAGAGCCGCTCTGCTGACGCATAGAAATACTCGATGCTGATTAGTTAATTTTTTATCAACGGAGGCCAGAATCTCCATTTTTGGATTGTGCTTCCCCCCCTCCCCTTCTCTATCCAGAGATGTTCACGGAGAATACAGCAGCGGTAAAACACAGGGGATTCCGACTTAAGTAATATTTTATTGTTTGCAATGGTGAAATTACAATTAAGAAATACACATTATGAAGACATCAAATATTATACTGAGATTTCATTAACATTAAATTGTAAGCTACTATTACTATTTTTACACCTCAAAATTTTGCGTAGGCTGTGCCTCCCCTGCCGAGCCGCCACTGTTCAGAATTATTCTAGAACTGATGTGAGCGTTCCACTGTAGAACCCATCGGAACATTATTATTATGTTATTATATTATAACATTATTATTTTGTGGGAGTTTCACTGTAGAAGCCCTCAGAAACATTCAAGAACCATTTGAGGGTCACAATAAATAATCATTTAGAACCATGTGAGAGCTACAATGTCCGATTCTACAGAACCACTCTAGAATTATGTAGAATCCATTTCTCAACAGCTGTGAGGACTCTATGATAGATTCCTAAAAGATAAACTGAGGGTTAGAACTTAGGGTTACAAAATGAAATTGCTTCAAGAATCACACTCAGGACATTTTCATTTGTAAATCATTTGCTTTGTTCTGAAACAGGGACTTAAATTGAATTTGGTTTTATACATATACATTTTATGTATATTAGAGTGGGAAACCAATTATGTGTGCATGTACATATACCTATAAATATATTAGAGTAGGAAGGATGGCTTCACTCTTGTTTTGAATTACACAACATTTTAAGATTAAGCGTTTTTTTTTTTTTTTAAAGCAAACTAATGTGCTCACCCAGATAATCAGACACTGCTGCTTTTGAAGTAACGCATTTGCCATTATGAATTATACAGTTTGGTTCACTGGTCCATTGAGTCAAACTGCTTTCTCACCACAACTAACCCGCTTCACAGATTGTTTTCAATCTCCTTGTTCAGGCGATCTCGGATTGTTTTGGTGTGACTTTCGTGTTTATATATGCCAAAATGAACCAAACTAAGAGAGAAACGCACCAGGTTATGAAACAAACACTCCAAATGAGCCAGGTGTGAAAACGCACTTAGAGAATACAATCAGGTCTAGAACTGTGCAACTCACTGAATACCATCCACCCCACACTACTATAAAAAGTTTCATTTTTTGTCTGGCCACAAAACTATTAATTTCATATCCATGGACACTTTTCCTCTGAAAGCTTTCATATTCCTCATCTCGTATGCGTGTGCGTCTGACTGCAGCTGAAAGGTTGAACTGGTTTTTTAACACATACACATGCACGTGGCCTCAATTTCAAAACAGAAAATCATTCTCAACTCCATCATCATCGCGCCACAGGATGAGAAACCCACTTCAAAGAAATCTCATTAACCTCAACACAGAGACAACATCCGCACATTTGCAGAAGAAAACACAAGGCCTGTCATGGAGAAATACTCAAGAGATGAATAATACTTTCTCTGTCCTGATTTGCCTTCTTTTATGGCGGAGACAAGCTCTGTGACGTACAGAGGCAGCCATGTAATGTTTTATATTCATTTTGTTTATTGGTATGGAACCACAGATCAATTATTAATTAACATCTATTAAAGTTGTGTTGAGTTAATATTTAAAGAAAAGCGCTTTCAGCTAAAGACAGAATTAAAAAATCTCTAATTACCTTAATCACTGGTTGTGAATGATGTCTATTTTTGTACAAACCACCAAACTGTGAAATATTCATCAGATTCTATGAAATATAGATATCTGTAAGTGAACCTACAAGCTAAAAGAGATGAAACAATCACTACACCAAAGGATTAAACCACGTATTCTTTATGAGAGCACTTTACATGTGATACGGGCTAATGAAATATTTATGAAAAAAAAAAAAAAACACTCAGCGTTTGAGTGTTATCCATCATAAATTGCTTCTAACGGAGTTCAGTTCTTACAGTAATGTTGCACATGGGCACATGATGTAAGTTTTGTGAAGTTTTACAACATCAGTTCTGCTTCATTAATGCTTTGATGATTATTTAATGATTTAAACCACAATAAATACTGTTATTTACCTTAAAGGCAACTATTTATTGCGGTTATTCATACAAAACTGAAACTATGTTTACATGCAAATCAATATCAGTATTTGGTCATACTCTGATGTATGCGTGATGTAAATGCATTATTTAACACAACTGCCAAATGACTGTATACAAATGAGTAGCAGAGAAAAAGTGCATATAGTTTATTTGGAAAATTTTGATTACTTGGTATATTCAAACCTTTGAAGACCTTTGTGTCTTTTTCAGAAAAAAAGCTTACAGGAACAGTTCACCCAAAAATGAAGATGTACTCACCCTCAGGCAATCCAAGATGTAGACGAGTTTGTTTCTTCATGGGAACAGATTTGTGGAAATGTAGCATTACATCACTTTCTCACCAATGGATCTTCTGCAGTGAATGGGTGCCGTCAGAATGAGAGTCCAAACAGCTGATAAAAACATCACAATAATCCACAACTAATTGACATGACTTCAGTCCATCAATTAACCATCAATCTTGTGAAGTGAAAAGCTGCACGTTTGTAGGAAACAAATCCATCATTGAGGCGTTTTAACTTTAAGCCATTGCTTCCAGCCATAAAAATACAAGTTCATAATCCATAATAATGCATCCTGCAGTGAAAAATTCATCCAATGTTGTCCTCTCACATCAAAATCCACCCACATATTTCTTTAGAACTATTATGGACATTTTTCACTCGTAAACTGTGCATATTTCTCTTTCATATTTATCTTAAGACTTTTTCACTGGAGGAAGCAATATCTTGGATAGAGGTCTTGCATTTTAGGCTAATGCAAACGTTTATGTTAAAAACGTCTTGATGGATTTGTTCCTTACAAACACTTTTGCTTCACAAGACTGATGGACTGGAGTCGTGTGGATTGCTTGTGGATTATTGTGATGTTTTTATCAGCTGTTTGGACTCTCATTCTGATGGCACCCATTCACTGCAGAGGATCCATTGGTAAGCAAGTGATGTAATGCTACATTTCTCCAAATCTGTTCCCATGAAGAAATAAACTCATCTACATTTTCGATGGCCTGAGAGTAAGTACATTTTCAGCAAATTTTCCTTTTTGAAAATTATTTTGAAAATTATTTCTTTAATATGTATCTTACTCTGAAAACGATCTTCATATAAACATGGCTACTGTTTTCTCTATGTGCAAACTCACAGCTCACCTCCAAAGCCTTGTTGAGCATCTCTTGCTGGTCGTAGCTGGAGCTGTTGGTCTCCAGAGCATCTTCGTAGAGGTCGACCAGGAAGGCGGTGAGATATGGAGAACTGCATGTGTCCCGAAGCTCCGTCACCTGTTCCAGCAGTCCAGGATACGAGGACAGCCCACCATCCTGTAGGATCCTGAGTCACAGAACAGATGTTTGGAGACAAATCACAATATATATGCAATGTTTAAATTCATGCAAATATTATACACATTTATTTATTTCCAATTATTGATTTATTACATATACATTTTTTTCCAAGCATGAGCAACAATAATGGTGATGCTTGCCTTGGCAAACACTGTTAATGATCCATGTTATGTTTTTGCCAGTATATAGTCATAAACATTCAGTCAGGCTCTTCAATGAAAACTGTGTTTGTGTGTTCTGTGGTGAGCATCTGCCATCTGCTGGTCATAGGTTTGAAAGTACAATCCACAGAAAATTGGTTGACTTTACAGGCTGTTTATATCTATTTGCAACACCCACCCATTTAAATAGTTCCAAGCGCTCTCGTTGTGAGGAGCTTTCTTTATTTGTTTCAGGGTGTACCTAAAGAGAGAAAGACAGAGAGAGAGAAAGGGAAAGAGAGGCACTGAATGGTTTTAATTGGTCATATTTGCTTTTCAGTAACAAATAATAATCTTAATATGTAAATTCTACGGAAACAGTTTCTTTAAAAGCAGGTGGAACCAGATAAACATTGACATGTTGGATGTCATGTTACACAACAAACAACCACACTAGCGTGTTCTTCAGATAAGCAGCTTTAAGTAATTCATATGAGCAGCACTGTGACTCTCTAGTAATATGTTAAGCATTTTATATGATGTAAATTTTTATTAATGTTAATGAAAGGCACTGTTATAGAACTAGGAACTGTTATTATAGCCTGTTTCCATAAATTACAAAAAAAATGTAATTGCAATTTTTATCTCAAAATTATTTTCTATGGCAATTCTGAGTTTATATCTCACAATTCTGCCTTTTTTTACTCGCAATTCTGACTCTTTTTCTTTCAATGAATCAATATAAATTCAGAATTGCACAATATAAACTTGCAATTCTGAGAAAAAAGTCTGAATTGTGAAATATAAACTTGCAATTACCTTTTTTATTTTGTTTTTTTCCATGATGGAAAAACAAAACAAAACAAAATAACAGAATTGCGAGATGTAAAGTCAGAATTATGAGAAGTAAACTTGAAATTGTGAGGGGGGGGAAAAGTCAGAATTCTGATTTTCTATCTTGCAATTACGACTTTTTTTCTCAGAATTGTGAGAAAAATCTGAACTCAACTTCTCGTTATTGTAATTTTTCGGATGCAGTTACTGAATAATCACTCAAATGCATAAACCAAAACTTTGAAAGCCTGAGAAGCGTGACATAAGAGTAAAAACAAAGGATAACCAAAACAAAAATGTAATTCAAGGCCAATTTTTATAACTTCATGTGATCATTTGTATATTTGCAAAGCTTTTTAGAGCAAAAAGGCTCTGATTTGGTAATGAAAGAGACTCACTGCACTTCTCTGTCGAGGATGGATGAGTCGGAGTATCCACTGGTGTGATTAATGACAAAGTGTCTCTGATTCCAGGCAGAGTTATTCCTCACGTCCTCCTCTAATAGTTCCTCCACATACTCCAGCTCTCCATCCCACAGTTTATACTCCTGTGACACACAGAGATGGACCATGAACATGCATGCAGATCAGCAAACAGTTACACAGCACACTGGATCTGGATCTGTACCTGCATGACCCACTGTCTGTGCTGCCACGCGTGGTAGTTCTTGGCATCTTGACTAAGAATTTCTGCTACAAACTGCAGCTCTTCAGACGGCTCGTTCAGCCACTCCACCACCATCCGCCTGTGATGCCTGCAGATTTGCACAAATTGTTTAATAATCAATAATAAATAACAGGGCTTGACTTGTATGTACTTATAGTTTTTTATTAATATTTTTAATCTGTTTTTATTCTTAAATTTTCCATTTTTAATTTTCTTTGTGTGTGTGTGTGTGTTTTTTACGGTGTAACAACAAAGCACCGCAATGGATCGGCGATTCTTGTTCATCCTATCAAATACATAAATTTCTGTCAATTCTCTCTCATAATCATAATTTTTATGTGACTCTTTCTGTCTCACATTCATTCGTACTTTCTATCCTAGTTATCTGTCCCTGAACAGGGTTCATCTGCTTGGGAAAGAGAGGCACTGAATGGTTTTAATTGGTCATATTTGCTTTTCAGTAACAAATAATAATCTTAATATGTAAATTCTACGGAAACAGTTTCTTTAAAAGCAGGTGGAACCAGATAAACATTGACATGTTGGATGTCATGTTACACAACAAACAACCACACTAGCGTGTTCTTCAGATAAGCAGCTTTAAGTAATTAATATGAGCAGCACTGTGACTCTCTAGTAATATGTTAAGCATTTTATATGATGTAAATTTTTATTAATGTTAATGAAAGGCACTGTTATAGAACTAGGAACTGTTATTATAGCCTGTTTCCATAAATTAAAAAAAAAATGTAATTGCAATTTTTATCTCAAAATTATTTTCTATGGCAATTCTGAGTTTATATCTCACAATTCTGCCTTTTTTTACTCGCAATTCTGACTCTTTTTCTTTCAATGAATCAATATAAATTCAGAATTGCACAATATAAACTTGCAATTCTGAGAAAAAAGTCTGAATTGTGAAATATAAACTTGCAATTACCTTTTTTATTTTGTTTTTTTCCATGATGGAAAAACAAAACAAAACAAAATAACAGAATTGCGAGATGTAAAGTCAGAATTATGAGAAGTAAACTTGAAATTGTGAGGGGGGGGAAAAGTCAGAATTCTGATTTTCTATCTTGCAATTACGACTTTTTTTCTCAGAATTATGAGAAAAATCTGAACTCAACTTCTCGTTATTGTAATTTTTCGGATGCAGTTACTGAATAATCACTCAAATGCATAAACCAAAACTTTGAAAGCCTGAGAAGCGTGACATAAGAGTAAAAACAAAGGATAACCAAAACAAAAATGTAATTCAAGGCCAATTTTTATAACTTCATGTGATCATTTGTATATTTGCAAAGCTTTTTAGAGCAAAAAGGCTCTGATTTGGTAATGAAAGAGACTCACTGCACTTCTCTGTCGAGGATGGATGAGTCGGAGTATCCACTGGTGTGATTAATGACAAAGTGTCTCTGATTCCAGGCAGAGTTATTCCTCACGTCCTCCTCTAATAGTTCCTCCACATACTCCAGCTCTCCATCCCACAGTTTATACTCCTGTGACACACAGAGATGGACCATGAACATGCATGCAGATCAGCAAACAGTTACACAGCACACTGGATCTGGATCTGTACCTGCATGACCCACTGTCTGTGCTGCCACGCGTGGTAGTTCTTGGCATCTTGACTAAGAATTTCTGCTACAAACTGCAGCTCTTCAGACGGCTCGTTCAGCCACTCCACCACCATCCGCCTGTGATGCCTGCAGATTTGCACAAATTGTTTAATAATCAATAATAAATAACAGGGCTTGACTTGTATGTACTTATAGTTTTTTATTAATATTTTTAATCTGTTTTTCTTAAATTTTCCATTTTTAATTTTCTTTGTGTGTGTGTGTTTGTCATTTTTAGTAGTTTGTGTGTATGTGGGGGGTATGTCTATATAGGTTTTATTAATTTTTATTTCAGTTTTAGCTTTAGTTATTTTAGTACATCAAGTTGAACTAAATTAAAATGAGAAATGGCAACTAGCTGAAATAAAAAAAGTTTATTGTATTGTATTATATTTCAGCTAACATTTATTTTATTTTAAACAACAAAAGTTTTTAATGTAAAAAAAACAACAACTTCTAAACATCAAACATTTATAATGCTTATTAATATTAGTGATGTTTGCTAAGGAAAGCATCACTTTTACTCAAACTTCACACTTATTTGTATCAAGAGGCTGAGGTAGACTTACCAGACTTGGTAGTTCTTGGGCTGATCCTCAATGATGGCTGTGATATACTTCATCTCTTCTCTCAGGTCTTTATCTAGAGCCTGCAGTAAAACTCTCCTGTAGTGCCTATAGACATCAAACACCACACTTTCATGTAGGATGCAAGTGACTTGCACTGACTTTGTAACTTTTTGCAGACCAAAGCAACCAGAAGACTTGCTGATTTTTAAATCTGTAGCCACTGCAGACTTGGTGTATGTGTTATGATTGTTTTGGAAAGAAATTAAAAGGATGCATTAAAGCTGATCAAAGGTGACAGTAAAGACATTTATAATGTTACAAAGTTTTCTATTTCAATTAAATGCTGTTTTTTAAACTTTCTATTCATCAAAGAACTCTAAAAATGTTTTATAAAAATAATAAATAAGCAGCAAATCAGCATATTAAAATGATTTCTGAAGGATCATGTGACACTGAAGACTGGAGTAATGATGCTGAAAATTCTGCTTTAAAAATGTATTAAAATAGAAAATAGTTATTTTGAATGGTAATAATATTTCACAATAACTCTTTTTTTTTAACTGTATTTTTGATCAAATAAATGCAGCCTTGTTAAGCATAAAATATTTAAAAAATCTTACCAAACACAAACTTTAAAATGGTAGTGCAGGTTTTCCATTAAAAATTCACCAGGACCTAACATATTCACATTTATATGTTAATTTAAATATCCGCTATCTCACCATACTGTGTAATTTGCAGCATTGAGGTCGATGGCTTCAGCGGTCAATGCAAACGCTCTCTCACTCTTCTCATCGTTCTTCAGAAGCGCTCTGAACATGTCAAACACGTCTGTGACTGCAGATGAAAAGCGTTCAACATGCTTGTCTTAACAAACGAACAACTGATAACATACAGTGAATAAAACAAACCCTGACAGCATGATTGGGTCTTGTATCGCACTGAATTGGTTTATTTTGTGATAATTACTGCTGACTGTACATTATCCCATTAACTGCATGGTTACTTAAATAAATCAGCATGAAACAGAGCAATGGATATGAGTTGTGGAGGAGAAAAGAGTGTGGAGTGATACGAAAGACATGAAAGAACTGAGAAATCAATGGTCTGAGACGATAATAATGTGTGATACTAAAAAAAGAACTGTTGTTGGTTCAAGCTTTATTGAATAAAAGACACTTACATTTCTCTGAATAAGCTATTTTCACGACAGGGTTTGGTCCATCATCTTGAAGAACGGGTTCTAGATCGGCCCACTCTTTTCTGTCCCTAAAATAGAAAAACAAGCACATTAAATAACAGTTTATAGAATTGCTAGTTAAATGGTCCAGGCATTTCACCAAGACTTCATAAAATGAACCTCTTTTGAATTAACAAAGCCAAATTTCTAGTGCACAAACAAGTGATTTAGTTCATATGCATCTCTTGAATGTGATATTACTCAAGATGACATTTATATCACAGAGTGTCAGCATTAAACTATCGAGTCAACAGAATGAATCAATAAAGAAAAAGGTTCATATGAATCTCTTAATTCTCAAAGACTTCTGCCAGTCTTATTTAGTTCATTTTAATCAACCAGAAAATGGATGATAACATCTATAACAGCTTTTTGGGCATATTACATTAGGCTCAATGTTCTGGATTCATCTCATGTGACTCAACCACCTAGAATGAATGAGCCAATGAATCAATGGTGAAAAACTACCTTCAGAAAACACCTTCTGTATGGTGGTACCTGGTAACTCAGGATTAAACAGACTTTTCCTGATCAGGATTTAAAAGACCTTCTTTAGCCCAGGATTACTTCTTCAGATGTGAATCACTCAGAAAATGAAAACTGCCATAAGAAAATATCTAATCTAGTGTTAAATTGGGATGAAAAGACTCCTTTAGTTCTGCTCTGTCTGGATTACACAGATTGTTTACATCCTGTTCAATTCTCGATTCAGTTCATATGAATGTTTAACGTATTGATTCAGCTCACGTGATTCTCTCAGAGAGCTAACATCAAAACACATCTGTAGTGATTATAGAGTGTTTACCAAGGATTACCCTATTAACTTAAACTTACTCACGATTTTTAAGGCATTTTTAATTCACATCTTGAATACGCTCCTGATTCCGTTCATGTAAATCACTCATATAAAACAAGCTAATACAGCTGCCTGCACACTGAAGTGCATTGCTTGTATGTCTAAAACGTTATTAAAAGCGGATGTCCCACACAATTAAATAATAATGAGATTAAATAACCATCTCTTACTGAAGTGATTAGCCGCACACACACTCGGTTATCATGCTAAGTAAGCTAGCTGCTAAACTAACCGGTAGAAGATATAACCTCCTTTAACAGGCTCCTCTACAGTGTTCTCCTCTTCCACTCCGTCCTCCTCCAAATTCTCCGCCACGGAGTTGGACATTTCTTCAACAGAAGACATTATAGAAACTGCACCTGGATAAATTAACTGTGCAGATGCAGAACTGAGCTGACAGACGCGTGAAGGCAGAGACACGTTTGATCAAGAACGGTTTCAAAATAAAAGCCTGTCAAAGTCGAGTAGAACAGAAACAGGACAGCACCAGGCAGAAAACATGGTGAAATGTAGAAATGTAGGAAATAATGGAGAAAACAAAAGTACAATATTATAAAACAATGTAATCTAATCAATAACTAAATCTAATATTATACATTTTCATATACACGCGCACACACACACACACACACACACACACACAC